>NW_026857087.1:190000-261186 GCF_026571515.1 Ruditapes philippinarum | reverse complement strand
TTTTTTCCGCCTAACACACTGCGTGACGTCACACGATAGCCTAAATGTGTATAACCAAATTTGGAAGAGGTAGCGGTACACATTTTCGGGTCAACGTGTTTTGCATAGCTTATTCCCGCATTCTGTCTAGGTAAATCAGACAATATCACGGTGCATATCCATATCGGTACCCTCTTTGCGAAATATTCTCAAACGGTACCCTCTTTGAACATACACAGGTCATTCTCTGCTAAAAACAAACCAGCGATGGATAACAATGCAGTAAAAATTCATTGTAATAAGGAAAGGAGGTATGACACGTAGAAAAGATGTATACCACGGAACACTAGAATGTTTTATTTATGTGCTGAATTGTCATGTGCCCGATTTTCATGTACTGCAACTTCACAATAAGCTACAAAAAGTCGACATGTCTTGCCACGCCCGTCACCTCGACATATTTTTGGGGCTGAAATGAACCTGTAGCTTGATCATATATGCAGCATGCATATTTATTATGTTCATATACATATCATCTTCGGACAAATGGCAGTATATTGTCAAAAATAAATGTAAAATTAATATAAACACACTACATTCGGTTTTGCAGCGGGCTGTAATATTTACATAATAAGTAAGAAATATTACATACACACTTCGTTGGAATAAGTGAACTTTTTATTTGGAAATTATAAAATAATACTGGTTCCGTAAGTAATAAAACATTTTAACTGTTATTTTGCCTGTTTTCATTTCAATGAATCTCTTTTTTTAATTCTATGCCGTAGTGACGATATACATGTGCGTGTACGGAAAAAACATGATGCATAAATATTGATTAGTAGGAGTAAACTTCAAGATCTCTGCACATGCGTATATTTCACTTTAGCGCTCTTCGAAACTTAGCTCCACCCACTTGCGTTTTATGATATAAAACGTCCAGTTTATATAAAATCTGTTCTATTAAGATTTGAAACCTGAAAATTTGAAAAATCCTCGTCGGTGATTGGCTTAAAAGAATTGGCGAGCACTAAGACGTATGTGATTGCAAACACTTGCAATATATAACAGACTGAGATGTTTGTGTTACTGTTTAGGGTTTTCTTGGAATAGAAAAATTAATGTCAATGCACGATATATTAGAAACATAAACTTCTTTAAAAAAAATTTTAAACATATATTTTATATCAAATTCTAGTTTCATTAGTTAATAACAGAAAAGTAAAACAGATTATTTTTCAGTTCTATTCTTTTTAAAGAAAACTTGAGGTTTGGTTTTTAAATGCCGCTTAAATCAATACAAGGAGATATAAGTTATGTTGTTCTTCGACAGAACTAGCCATGTAATTTTCCCGCATGATTTAGCGTTCATTGCTGGTCTGAATTGCTGGTTTACATTGCTGGCAGGAACTGAATCTACCCATGCGACCAGTGCATGCCAAAATAAGTCGGTTCATTTCTGCACTGGTCATTTAACAGTGAAAAGGTTAAACAGTAATGTCTAGAGATAATCTCTTCCTCTTTCGTTTTTGAACAAAACTTTCATTGAATGAAGTAATTTGTTCAACAAATTTCGTTTCGAAAATGAAGTGATTGTTTTAATTTAAAATTTAATCTTCCATGGACAATGTTTGTTTATCTATTTCCTTGATTTTCTTTTAAATAATTTATTTAGGTTTACGTTTGTAACACAGTATGTATTCTGCAAAAATGCGAAACTAAATAACATTTCTTTTAACATATACGCGTTCATAATATACATAATCTTTAGCCCATTTTTTTCTTCATCTCGCAAGAAAATTGATAACACCATTTTAAGATAAGGTAAGAAACGTCTTATACACAAGACAATGCCTTGATTATTAATTGTCAAAAGTGATTAAGCAGCAACAATTGTTTTCTAAAAGTAATTTAACCATTCGTTTGAATTGACATACGAGGTTAATTATGGATGATCGGAATTTATGTAGAGAAAAATGTAAAATGAGGTCATCGTGCCAGAGATTCAGATAATGAAATATTTGAGTGTTAAGAAAAAAAGAAGGTATTTATTCGATGTATATAATGACTATCTTTAAAGACCTTTGACAGCATGAACATTGATGAAATACACGTTTGCATGTACAAATAGCTGACCATCAGTCATTTAGATTGAATGAAAAGAAGCATGTTCTAAATCGTTGTAAAACAAGAGATAAATGACCTCGAAATAGAATCTCTCCTATTAAGATGTCTAAATTTAAGTCTAAATCTAAGAAATGTAGTTTAAAACAGTATCAAGTCTCCAATTCCTTCTTTTTAAATTGGAAATTGGAACCACCAAACATACAGGAGCTTTAAATTCATGAGAAATATAAATACAGAAAAGTAATAACCCCCATTTGCTTATTGTCCAAGTTGTGATATTATATTAAAATGTAAATGTTACAGTTGTAATTGTTTCAAAGTGTCAGCAGACGCTGTTTAATTTATTATGTTCATGGGCGGTAATGGAAAGACTTAATAGTGTGTATTTTCAGACATTGGAGCAGCTGCATCAGTAGCTTTTATGTTCTTGTTTGTTTTGTTTGCATATACGGCGCACCAAACAATTTAAGTCATATGGCACCGGAACAGAAACTGATGATTTAAGCTAACCTCGAGCGTTACAAATTCATGTTCTTTAAACGTTTGTTTATTTTCTTTCAACTATATCATTATGTGTTATTAATACGAAATTGAAAATCTGCCAAAATTATTTTTTCATTTTATTAAGAAACATATTTTTATTACAAAAAATGCTAACAGAGGCTAACATTACACGTAACAATTATCCCAGTTGATCAGGACATGATAATACCACTGATATCTTATACAAGAGAATATTGCTACAGCCGATTCCCCGAGAGTTATGAAAACAAAATGAATAAATGTATATTCGAATTATTATATATAAAAACACAAAATGCAATAATCGTTCTCCAAATTTTGATATGGCAACTCCTTGTACATGCTATACGCTACCAAATTGGCAGACAGCTAACTTCAAAACCATATGTTTTCTAGACAAAATTTTAAAATTAAAATAAAGGTAAACGAAACTTAAATTCCTATATTTTAAGAACGTTTGATTAAGAAAAACAACAATTATAGATATTTCACATCACATTTATTCTATGTTCAATTAATCTACAATATATACAAATAACTGAATTGTTATGCCATAAATATTTGCAAATATGACATTTACATTTTTACATGTCGGGGCAATAAATAAATCCACTGAAAACCTTTCCAAATATATGTTGGAAACTCTTATCTTTAAACTACATGTATTGTATTATTCTAATATGTTCTTCTTAAAAGCGACCCAAATATAAACGAATGTAACTACAGAGTGTATAAAGTTATAACTGATGGCATATTCTATAATTCAAATAAAAGAAAAACAGTAAAATATGTTGTTTTCGTAAAATATTGGTCATTTCTTAAGTTTTGTAACAAATAATGTCCGTGTAATTTATTATAATTTATATTGTACAAAAACGGAATAAAATGTTTCACCGGAACAAAATGTTCCGCTGTTTTCAAGAAGGTTTGGCGATGATTGTACGCAAGCCCCGTTCATACAGTGATATATTTCTTTTATTTTAGGTATTCTGTAACCGTATTCTGAAATCGTATTTTTGCATTTTTCGTATTTAGTTCTAATAGTTATGTTGAATAACTCTCATAGCTTGACTATATTTCTTTTTTGGTAAATGCCCTTTGACGTGTTTTTATTCGTACAAATGGGTTATTCATTTTAAATACCTTTTATCCAGTTTGACTTGGGGTTTTGATGTCTGTGACCGCTTCCTGATATGTTTATCTTGATGATTGTCTTAAAGCCAATAATTGCAGTTGCTAAGAATAGAAATGCACGTAATATCTTTTTTATAAAAAAAATCCGCAATACATTAACTTTCTGTGAATTAAACTATTTTGACATCGATTCTATCTGTTACAAAACCATTCACTATCAGTGTTTCTGCGTGAACATGTCGCCAACTGAAAACATGTGATTTCAGTAACAAGTTAGTTACAACATAACAAGATCTTTTTTTATAAATTTTAAATTTATAACTTTAACAACTTCTGCTTAAAAAAGATACTGTAACTATAACGATTGTTTTTCACAGCGCACATTTCGAGAGAAATTGTTATTGTTATGTGCTCATGTGTGTACAGTACTTATATAGAACAATTATTATATATATAAGTTTTTTGTTTTCAACATGATTATGTATGATAAGATAAACGCTTTACAGCAAGAAGTTAAAGCTATATATCTAAAAGAACTGTCGAAGGAAAGAAATTCTCTATGTGTTTCTATAAGCTATAATTATACAAGTAAAACTAGCATTCTGTAATTAAAAAGTGAATGTTATTGTCTAAATAATCATTCGTAATTAATTATCTAGAGATCTTAAGGACGTGAAAACGAAGTTCACTTAGATGCGTGCCAAGTTTGTGGCTTTATATATTATTTTTCAATTAAGATTTACAAACTAACTCTTATTCATTTCGGATGACCCTCGTATATATTTTATACTGAACATTATCAAACCAGATAGCCCATTTTCTTAATGAACAGAAATGAACGCAAGCTATCAGTTAGTTCTCAACGTAAGATGTATCTCATTGTCGACTGCAGAAGAAAGTGAACTGAGAAGAAACGATAAAGTCTTCCTAAAACTTTAATGTGCAATTTAGAATAGTTACATGTTATGGTTCGCCCGATTATATAAATAAAGTTTTAAAACAAGTATTCATTGACAAATAATCAACTTTTATTTGTGTGCAATTTGATTTGTTTCTGTTTCTGTTGTTGATGTAAAAAAAATTCAGTTCAAACGAAAACTATTTATTCTTGTCAGAACTTCGAGTTTTAGTACGTGTATGATATAAAAGCAAATTGTTCCCGTCTTCTGTTAGGATTTTAATACACATTTAACGAGCGTAATAATTGGATAGTTTTGTAAAATTAATTTGTTCATTACACGAGTTGTAACGTAAATTATGTAAAGCTAATTTTGTCACATGTTTGTCCATTTCTACAGGACGAAACAGTTATACATTTCTGAGACTTAAATGACTAAAAAAATTCAAATTCTTATTTTGCTTAATACTCGATCGTTTGTTAAATATCCGTAACTGCGTTTGCAAAAAAAGTATTATGAAGTCTGAGAATATATGATTATAACAAACGTTTTTGCTGAGCATGTAAATGTCACAGAACGATAAACTTAAATAATAGTTTCCATATTAACAAAACATTTGACGTTAAAGCTTAAAAACTGCTAAATGTTGCTATTCAATCTAACTCAAGGGGTCAAAAGATTCGCGCGCACCCTCAAAATTCTGGAACCGCGAACACATTTCGATCGGTATTTTGAACAAAAAAAGAGTCATGTAAAACAATCAGAACATATTATTATTTTTTTGTTTTGCAAACAAGATGTCCTTACTTCTGGTTTTTATATTCCAAAATACTTTGACACAAGTCTTCCCTTTCTCGTCAGTATTTATTTTGCAAACGGACACCCAAGACGGCAATATAAAATTTTTTGCAAGCTCGGTTTGATGAGTCTGTTTATGGATTGAAGTAGAAATTGCATGCTCCAAAATCCAAATACGATACAACCATCAAAGCTGTTACATTAAACTAATTTTTATTATTCACTATGAATGTAACAACATTTTTTTCAATAACATATAGGTTGTCAATATTTAAGATGACATCTCAATATCGAGAAGTATATTAAAAGATACAATAACAACTTGTTGATTTTTGATTAAATATTTATCAACTCGTTGGTGAAGTTTGTCAATCATCATATTAACTAAATGAGAAACTATCAATTGCATATCAATTTACTGTCAAATTCTTTACAGAAATTTCATATCCATATTAAGAATTGCTCATGGTTATCACAAACATTTATTGACATTACGTCTGCTTAATCCTTTGAAGTTGTCACTTTTTATCAACATCTCTCAATACTGACACCAATCACAAATAAATCATTAATGATCAGTTACAACAGAAGTGCATACCATTGTGTTTTTATTAAATATCTTTACATGGTTAAGCTCTGATTAAATGCTCATTGTTATTCAGAGCAGGTATGGGACAGCTTTTGCTCCACACTACTGCCTATACCCTTCCTTTCTTTGCCTGTGTGCCCTCTTCATTTTTTTAGTGCTATGCCCTTGTGGTGCCCTGCCAGCAATGCTTTGTTATGTTTGGGACAGCGTTCTGCGAACGTATCTTTGTTGGTCTTCATTCTCATTTTTACATAAATTTTATGAAAAATAGTCTATGAATATGTTTAGTATTATTAGTATTATTAATATTAAAATGTGTCTGAAGGCATATTTGTGATGTTTTCCTTAGTATCATACATGTATATTTTAATAGTAAAGGAATTATCAAATATCAATTGACAGTTTATATTTTAATAGTAAAGGAATTATCAAATATCAATTGACAGTTAAATGTTTTGTTTGAAAAAATACTTGCCTGGTCAAACTTAATTATCCTTATGATGGATATGACAAGAACTTGCCAGTGGTAGTGCATAGTGTATTACTTCAATATATACACATGACTGAGACTTTCCTTACCCTTGTTGCTGATGGGTTTCCTTAAAGAATCGTAGCCACCGTGTATCCCTGCGTGATTATAAGCTGTAATTAAATGGATTCGAGTAACAGGAGTCTATGTATCTGTAGGTGATGTGGATTCAATTCTTAGTGTTGCTTTTAGTGTGTAACACCCGAAGTTAGCTCCTGTTTCGGCGCCGTATGAACTAAATTGTGCTGGTGCTTAAACATATAACGCCAACAATTGGAGAAAACGCTGACTTCTCTTTTATTTCGATTATTTCATTTATTAATAAAATGTTATATGTTACGATGCTTGTCTGACTATTATATTTAGATAGGTTTCCTTCCCCGACACTTCAAAAGTCTTCTTAAGACAGATCTACACATTTCGAGTATTAATTCTAGTGATTCTCTGAAGACCTCTCATTTGCTGAACAATTAATAAAAACTTCTGGTAAAATTGTTTCTTTAAAAATAACATTTTCAGAAAATTTTGTCTACTATCGGAAATTTGGTAAATACGGGGTTTGTGAGAATTATTTTCGTCAAAAACGTTTTAACTATTTTGGTAATTATTCAGTAGCTATAACCTCAATTGTATATAACATTATGTATATCTATATATTTTATAGACAATTAGTTGTGGCATGATCAAAGACCATGCCAGAGAATATTCCAAATGTCATTGTCTTTATGTTGGTAAAATATCACATACAGCAAAAAGACAGACATTGAACATCCCGATTTCAATGAAAAAAATATGTTTTGGCTCCGTAACCTTTTTTCTGGCTAATATAGTATATTTTACATTTGCTGTATTCCTAACATTGCTGATCAAACCATGAACATCAAATATCATTTTGTACAAATACTCAAGACTGATTAAATAAAGTGAATTTTCAAAGATGACTGAAGCATCATTTTAGAGCATGTACATTTGCATTTAATGCCCGAGCCCGCAAGTTGAAGTATTTGGTCCGATGTTCGTGTTAGACATTTTGCAGACATTAATGAACGAGAAAAAGATGCAATAGCGCTTATGTTGTATTTGATTATGCGTTTCATTATTTGAGTTTTATACACAGAGACGTGTTACGCGATGCGTTAGATGCACGACTTGAAGTTTTGATTATAAAAATTATCGGAGCCGTCCGTAGGTTATACTGCAGTCCAATAAAATGGACACAAAACTGACCCCATAAGAAGGCCCAAAAACACACCACTCTTCATACATAACACATTAAGAATCCGTGCGATAACGGCGCTTGATCAGTTAACGGATATCATATTCTCTGTAACTGCACCCCTTTGTGCATGGAAAGATATCGGTGCAACTCTTCTTCATTTTATATGCTCTTTCACATTGCCATAGTACATACAATATGAAATAACTGTTTATAGTGCAAACATATGAATTACTTGCTAAAATGCAGTCTTTTCATTACATTGATTATTTCGAATCTCATTCCATTTAACAACATATGAACCTTTGCAGTTAAAAACAAAACAATAACTAGAGTTTAAAATTCATAGTAACCTTAAGCTTGAAACAACCGTGGAGCTCGTACAATTACATTCGCTGATAATACATGCAACAACTATTACGACAGAAAAGTACTTACGTATAGATATATCATTATCAATGTGAATGAATGATCTTTACTTACGTACATTTCAATCTGTCATAAAAGCTGAAAGAGTAAATGGTAATAAAAACAATCTAAAATGCCTCCATACATTATTTCTCAAAGGCTTTTAGTGAGAATGGTTTTAAAGTTATGAAATAAGACAATGTCTCCATTAGCAGTTTTGCTTAACATTTTAAATTTCTTGTTTGATCTTGTTTCTAAACATCGAATTACATACATTTGATATAAATGGATTAAATGAATTCTAATTGCTTGAATCAAGGCATTAACAGAAGCAAGACATTTACAATAAACTTTCATTTATCTTATGTGTATTGCAAGAATATGAAACTAAATAACCTTTCTGTAAACATATACATAAAAAACATAATGTTAAGTATATTTTTTCTACTTTATGCAAGATAATAAATAACACCATTTAAAAATAACAGGAGAAACGTCTTACACGGAGGACAATACCTTGTTAATTTATTGTTCAAAGTGATATAGAAGCAACCTATATTTGTCTGAATTGGCATACGAGGGGTTAATCATAAATGATCTGAATTTATGTAGAGGATAATGTAAATGGAGGTCAAAGTGCCATAGATTCAGATAATGAAATATTTGAGTGATAAGAAAAAAGGAGGTATTTATTAGATGTATACAGTGACTATCTTTAAGGACTATCTAAACTATTTTGACACCGGTTCTATCTGTTACAAAACCATTCACTATCAGTGTTTCTGCGTGAACATGTCGCCAACTGAAAACACTGTGATTTCAGTAACAAGTTAGTTACAACATAACCTGATCTTTTTTATAAATTTTAAATTTATAACTTTAACAACTTTTGCTTAAAAAAGATACTGTAACTATAACGATTGTTTTTCACAGCGCACATTTCGAGAGAAATTGTTATTGTAATGTGCTCATGTGTGTACAGTACTTATATAGAACAATTATTATATATATAAGTTTTTTTTGTTTTCAACATGATTATGTATGATAAGATAAACGCTTTACGGACTATCTTTAAGGACTTTTGACAGCACCAACGTTGATGAAATACACGTTGGCATGTACAAATTGCTGACCATCAGTCATTTAGATTGAATAAAAAGAAGTATGTTCTAAATCGCTGTAAAACAAGAGATAAATGACCTCGAAATGGAATCTCTTCTATTAAGATGCCTGAATTTTAAGAAATGTAGTTTAAATCAGTATCAAGTTTCCCATTCCTTCTTTTTAAATTGGATTTGTTATTATTATTTCAAAATGTCAGAGGACGCTGTTTAATTCTTTTTGTTCATGGGCGATAATGGAAAGACTTAATAGTGTGTATTTTCAGACATTGGATCAGCTGCATCAGTAGCCTTTATGTTCTTGTTTGTTTCTATTTGTTTTGGATATACGGCAGTTGCATCAGGAGCTTTTATGTTTTTGTTTGTGTTGTTTGGATTTACGGCGCACCAAACAATTTAATTCATATGGCGCCGAAACAGAAAAAGATGATTTAAGCTAACCTCGGGCGTTATAAATTTATGTTCTTGAATTGTTTTCAGTTTTAGTTGAAATGTAAAATAACCGTTTGCTTATTTTCTTCCAGCTATATTACAATGTTGAAAATCAAGTAATATATTGGTTATGCTAATCAAACAATCGGTGAATAACTCTCATAGCCTAACTATATCTTTCATGGTAATTGCCCTTTGATGTGTTTTTGATTCATACAAATGGGTTATTCATTTTGAAAGCCTTTTATCCCGTTTGACTGGAGTTTTAGATGTCTGTGACCGCTTCCTGATCTGTTAATCTTGATAATTGGCTTAAAAGCCAATAATTGCTGTTGTTAAGAATAGGATTGCACGCAATATCTTTATTTAAAAATCCGTAAGACATTAGATTTATCCAAAGGTTTTAACTTTCTGTGAAATGTAAAGTAATTTAAACTATTTTGACATCGATTCTATCTGTTACAAAAACATTCACTACCTGGACATGTCGCCAACTGAAAATAATGTGATTTCAGTGACAACTAAGTTACAACATAACAAGATCTTTATTTATGAATTTTAAAAATCAAGTTTTAACAAACTTTCCGTAAAAAAGTTACTTTTATTATTACGACTGGTTTTCACAGCGCACATTTCGAGAGAAATTGTAAATTTTGTGTGCACCTGTGTGTACAGTACTCATATAGAACAATTATTATATATATAAGTATTTTGTTTTTAACCCGATTACATATGACAAAGGAAAAGCTTGATAAGAAGAAGTAAAAGCAATACATGTATATCAAAAAGTAATGTCGAAGAAAATACATTCTCTATTAGTTTCTGTTAGCTATAATTATACAAGTAAAACTAACAATTCTGGAGTTAAAAAGTGATTAATGTTATCGTCTAAATAAGCATTCTTAATTAATTATCTAGAGATCTTAAGGACGAGAAAACGAAGTTCACTTAGTTGCGTGCCAAGTCTGTGGCTTTATTTTTTTTCAATCAATTACAAATTAACTCTAATTCATTTCGGATGACCCTCGTATATATTTTTATACTGAACATTATCAAACCAGATAGCCCATTTTCTAAATGAACAGAAATGAACGCAAGCTATCTGTGTGTTCTCAACGTAAGATGTAACTTATTCTCGACTGCAGAAGAAAGTAGACTGAAAAGAAACGAAAAGTCTTCCTAAAACTTTAATCTGTAATTTAGAATAGTTACCTGTATAAGGTCCGTCTAATTGCATGAATAAAATTTAAAAAAAAACAAGTAACAATTGACAAATAATCAACTTTTATTTGTGTGAAATTCGATTTGTTTCAAAAGTTGTTCATGTAAAAAAAATTTCAGTTCGAACGAAAACTATTTATTCTTGTCAAAACTTCGAGTTTTAGTACGTGTATGATGTTCCCGTTTTCTGTTAAGATATTAACACACATTTAACGAGCGTAATAATTGGATAGTTTTGTAAAATTAATTTGTTCATTACACAAGCTGTAACGTTCATTATGTAAAGCTAATTTTATCACACGTTTGTCCATTTCTACAGGACGAAACATTTATACATTTCTGAGACTTAATATGACTTCGAACAATTATGATTTTGCTTAATACTCGATCGTTTGTTAAATATTCGTAAACTGCGTTTGTTAAAAAAGTATTATGAAGTCTGAGAATATATTATTATAACATACGTTTTTGCTGAGCATGTAAATGACTTAAATAATAGTTTCCATATTAACAAAACATTTGACGTTAAAGCTTAAAACTGCTAAATGTTGCCATTCAATCTAACTCAAGGGGTCAATCGATGCGCGCGCATCCTCAAAATTCTGATACCGCGAACACCTTTTTAATCGCTATTTTGAATAAAAAAGAGTCATGTAAAACAATCAGAACAAATTATCATTTTTTTTGCAAACAAAATGTCCTTACTTCTACTTTTAATATTCCAAAATGCCTTGACACAAGTCTTCCCTTTCTCGTCAGTATTTCGCAAACGGACACCCAAGACGGCAATATTCAAATTGTTGCAAGCTCGGTTTGATTGGGTCTTTTCATGGACGGAAGTAGAAATTGCATGCTTCAAAATTCAAATACGATGCAACCATATCCAAGCTGTTAGATAAAATTATTTCTTTATTAACTAGGAATATAACAACAACCTTTTCAAATAAATATAGGTTATCAATATTTAAAATGACATCTCAATATCGAGAAGTACATTTAAAGATACAATAACATCTTGTTGAGTAATTGTGGAAAACTGAAATAAAATCATCTTATAATGGATCATTGAGGACCAACAAACTAGAAAAAGGGGAATCCCTAAAGAAGGTCCAAAGCAAAGCATGAACTATAATGTTCGTTTATATGATATATTGCAACATAAAAAACAATAAAGGTTAATAAGATAACTTTTTTGGCACTGTCTACTGTTATGCTCGTATATGTAAAAATGTGATTTAATGCATGTTGATTTTTGATTTATATTTAAAAATTCGATAGTGACATTTGTTGCTAACTGTCAATCATCATATTAACTAAATGAGAAACTATCAATTGCATATCAATTTACTGTCAAATTCTTTACAGAAATTTCATATCCAATTAAGAATTGCTCATGGTTATCACACAAATTTATTGACATAACGGCTGCCTAATCATTTGAAGTTGTCGCTTTTTATCAACATCTCTATGCCGACACCAGTCACAAATAAAACATTAATGACCAGTAACAACAGATATAGAAGTATATACCATTGTGTTTTTATCAAATACCTTTACACGGTTAAGCTCTGGTTAAATGCTCATTGTAATTCAGAGCATGTATGGGCCAGTCTATGTTCCACACTAATGCCCTCCCCTTCTTTTCTCTGCCCTTGTGCCATCTCCAAATGTTTGGTGCAATGACCTTGGTGGTGCCCTGTTGGTGTGGTGAGCTATGTTTGTGACTGCGGTCTGTAAAATCGCCTTGTTGGTCTCTATTCTCATTTTTACATTAATTTTATGAAAACAATTCTATGAATATGTTAAGTATTTTTAGTATTAAGAATATTAAATTGTGTCTGAAGGCATATCTGTGATGTTTTCCTTAGTATCATATATTTACATTACAATAGTAAAGGAATTATCAGATATCAATTGACAGTAAAAGTAAAATGTTTTGTTTGAAAAAACACTAGCCCGATCAAACTTAGTCATCCTTATGATGGATATGACAAGAACTTGTCAGTAGTAGAGTATGGAAGGGTATTAACGCAAAAATTACACCTTGCCTTCTTAAGTTACATTGTGCTTTCTGACTTGTACATCTTGGATTTTTACTATTACATTTTGCATTATGACATGCACACAATGAATTCTGGCGTGCACATCTTGCATTATGACTTGCACATTTTGCTTTAAATTGCATGAATCGTTCGTTATTTACTTATCTTCAAATTTGTCTACGTTAAAGTTATATGTTTGATGCTAAAATCAGTTCAGTTGAATTATAATGATCGTAAACTGTCTATATTTAATGTGTACAAAAATAGGAAACCTATGTTAATCGATTATACACGTTTAAATAATACATGGAAGCACGCACTGTGTGCAATACAACAATGCAGGTTGCAAACTGCACTCTTTTGTACGACAGAGGGCGCAAGTTCGGAAACATGTACAGAACCATACGGAAATTACCGAAAATATACGAGTATCCGGAATATCGATCACAATAGTTATGTCCCTTATTTGCAATTTAGCCATAATCTTATTTGTTACGGTTGATGTCATGTGGTTGATTTTTTTATCATCTGATCATTTGTTAAGTTTTTTAATGGCCCAAGCTCTTTGAACAACTTTTCTATTATATAATTATTTTGTTGATAAAAAAATCTAAAATCATTGATTTGGAAATATGCAACTTGTCATTGTCAGCTGGAAATATAATTTGACCCACAGAGTTTCAGTAATAAATACAAAAATTGGTTAAATCGTTTTGTATATATGTTTACCTTATTTCCTCCATAGTGGAAATGAAAATTTTAAAACAAAGGGACGTAACTTGGTAAACTGAATCCGAACCGCAATATGGAGTTTACCGAGAATATAACTGTAGCGCTAACCTGTTAGCATAATTTGGGTGTCACATATTATTACACCAGATGTCGCGTCGTATTATGCTTGCTGCATTTGGCTTTCGGCTATGCGTCATTCTACCTTATGACATTCGTCATTCAAACTGAGTAATTAGACCCAAATACAAAAAGTTGGAGGTTAAGTTATTTAATTAATATACCAGATCAACAAATGAATAATAATTGATCGTTAAATAACGATATCAATATACAATTAAAAAAGACGCACACAGCAAAAAGCATAATGTGCATGTAAGAAAGCAACATGTAAAAGTCAGAATGAAAGATGTACAAGTCAGAATGCAAGATGTACAAGTCAGAATGCAAGATGTACAAGTTAGAAAGCACAATGTAACGTAAGATAGCAAGATGTAATTTTTTGCGTTAATACCCTTCAATAGTAGTGCATAATGTATTACTTCTGAATCAATATATACACATGACGATTACTTTCCTTAACCTTGTTGCTGAGGTGTTCCTTTTAAGAATTGCAGCCATCGTGTATCCCTGTGATTGTAAGAGGTGATTAAATGGATTCAAATAACTGAAGTATATGCATCTGTAGGTGTAGTGGATTCAATTATTGGTGTTGCTGTCAGTTTGCAACACCCGAGGTTAACTCCTGTTTCGGCGCCGTATGACCTAAATTGTGCCGGTGCGCAAAACATACACGTAAACGTATAACGCTAGCAATAAAAAAAACGTTGACTTCTCTATTATTTCGATTTTTTTCATTTATTAATAAAATGTTACAACATTCTGGTTGTCTGACTTTTATATATAGACAGGTTTCCTTCCCCGACACTTCAAAAGTCTTCTTAACACAGATCTACACATTCCGACCAACATTGCGTCTACAGAACATATTTTCTTGACGTTAATTCTAGTGATTTTCTTAAGATATGTCATTTGCTGAACAATTAATAATAACTTCTGGTAAAATTGTTTCTTTAAAAAAAAACATATTCAGAACATTTTGTCTACTATGGGAAATTTGGTAATTACGGGTTTGTTTTGTGAGAGTTATTTTCGTTGAAAATGTTTTAACTATTTTGGTAATTATTCAATAAATGTAACTTCATTTGTATATAACATAATGTATGTCTATGTATGTTATAGACAATAAGTTGTGGCATGATCAAAGACATTGCCAGATAACATTCCAAATTTCATTGTCTTTGTGTTGGTAATATATCACATACAGCAAAAAGACAGACATTGATCCCGATTTGAATGAAAAAAATATGTTTGGCTCTATAACCATTTTTCTAGCTAATATAGTATATTTTACATTAGCTGTATTCCTAACATTGGTAATCAAACCATGAGCATCAAACATCATTTTGTACAAATACTTGACTGCTTATATACAGTACAGGATGGCTGATGCATCATTTTAGAGCATGCACATCTGCGCCTTCAAGTTTAAGTATTTGATCCGATGTCCGTGTCCGAAGGCTTTTGCAGACATAATTGAACGAAACAAAGGTGGATTCGCGCTTATCTTGTATTAGATTATGCATTGAATTTGGTAATTTTACGTTTCGTTATTTGAGTTTTGTACACAGAGACATGTTTCATGTTTCGCGATGCGTTGAATACACGATTTCCATGTGACTTGAAGTTTTGATTCGGAGCCGTCGGTAAAACATTCTGCAGTCCAATAAAAGGAAAACAAAACTGATTTCTTGGGAACGCCCAAAACGCATTGCTTTTCATGCATTACACATTTCGACACCGTGCGATAACAACGCTTGATCTGTTAACGGACATCATATTATCTGTAACTGCATCCCTTTGAGCACAGTTTTTAATCATGGAAAGATATCGAGTAAGTAACTCTTCTTCACTTTTATATGCTCTTTCACGTTGCCATAGTACATAAAATATGAAATAACAGTTTTAGTGTATACATATGAATTACTTGCTAAATTGCAGTCGTTCTTTCCAAAACATTGATTATTTCGAATTTCATTCCATTTAGCAACATATAAATCTTTGAAGTTAAAAACAAGTTTTTAACCTTTTAAAACTCATATTAACCTTAAGCTTGAAACAGCTTTGAAGCTCGTACAATTATATTCACTAATAATGAATGTAACGGAAAGTACTTATGTATCAAGAATACAGTATCAATATGAATGAATGACCTTGTTACTTGCGTACTTTTCAATCTGTCATAAAAGCTAAAAGTGTAAATGGTAACAAAACCAATCTAAAATCCTACTCACATTTGTTTTCTTAAATGCTTTTAGTTAAAATGATCTTAAAGTTTTGAAACGAGAAAATGTCTGCATTAGCATTTTTGTTTTTAAAATTTTAAATTTCTTGTTTAATTTCATTTCTTAAAATCGAAATAAATAAATTTTGTTTTTTTATTTAAACATGGCGTACGTTGGTCTGTTTCATTTAAATATTACGTAAGTTTCTTCTACTATAAATGTCAGTATTGCTAATAATTTTTTGTATTGGCAATGATGCAGTTTATTTAACAAAGTGATGGTATGGTTTATTGGCAGTCGGTTTTTTCATTATCCGTCATGTACAGACTCAATCAAACCGAGTCTGCAGTTCTTATGTAATTTTGTTGTGATTAATGCTTCCGAGTGATCATTTTGTTTCCAGATTTTAATTCAAATAACCATGATAGTCTATAAGATATTACGATCCTTCTCTGTTTTAGTATTCTTTAGATATATTTCTGTGATTTAAAGGACCATTATGCCACTGAGGAAATTGGTGTACTTTTATTTCTCAAAAGCTGTTTGTTTTTCGCGTCATGTGATAGTTGCCACATTACTTATAATAAACATAATAAATCTTATATGAACTCTTTCTTGAAAAAGAACAATGGAAACAGGAAGTTTGTTTGACTGATAGCAATGCCAATTTCGTCCAAAAATCTGCTTGACCAATTCTCCAACCTTTTCATTTTTTCTTTATCATGACGCTCAATTATCTGGCGACATTCTAAAGCAATTTTGTAAATGTCCTTATACCATTTCTGCACATGTACAAACACTCGAAACCATATTGAAACAAACTAAAGAGATTAGCTTTAGTGACAAATTAAAAGAGAGTGGGGAGAGATACGTTTTTTTTTCAACGAACTCAACCCTGTTATATTGAATTCCTCGATGAAATGAAGTAGAACCTTTATATTCCATTTTAACAGATTACAGAAAATTATGCCCACACCATGTATTTAGAATATAGATTTGTTGTCCGTTCGTAACGTTGTCACATTGTCCTTCTCAAGACAGACAGAACCGGGGAATGTGATGGAATATGTGTGCTGTTGATAAATTTCTAATTATTACTTACTGTTTTATACTGGCCATGGCATTAAATTCTGCATCATATAAAAGCGTCGGTATATTTACTTGTTCACTATCTTATTTTAAAAAAATCGACATGGCATCCGTTGCACCCTGAAAATAATCTAAATCCAAACAACACGCAAAGGAAGTAAGTTCTTCCTTAATTACACATGTTACCGTAAATTACTTATTTTGTCGTAACCGAATTGACAAATTTAATTCCAAATCTTTGTTGTCGGCATCCTTAATCTTTGTCTACACTAACTCATCAGACGCGACGGAACTTTTAATCCATGAGTTTGGCAGTTTCTCGGAAACATTTGACTCGACCTTTTTCTTTCAATTTATTTTCAATTTCAGGATTGTTTCTTGATAGGTTTGTTGCTAATGTACTGCAACTTGTAGTCATACAGATTTAATCTTTATATCAATATTTTCAAATATTTTTTTCAATGGTAGATAATATAAATTTAGATATTGTCATCATAAAGTCACACTAAGTCAAACTCCAACTTTCAAGTGCATATGGAATTGGTATATACATTTTAGCCCAGTCCAAGCTGAATAAATCGAATTACTACGATTTGAAAACAAGAAATAGTAAATGTAAATTGACTAATTAGGACAGATTTCCTCTTTATCTTTAAACGTCTACAAGTATGACAGTGAGTAATCATGGTAAGTTACCAAATATGTTATCTTAAAGGTCATGAGGATAAATGTAAAATAATCATTACATTCCAAACAATGGATTAAAAAATGAATGCATGATAAAATATGATAAACAAGATCAACAAGGAAAGGCGGCGTTCAATGAACGCAACTCAGTACACGATTCGCTTAAATTTGTAATGTTTGTGAGCAAACTAACTTATTTCCTACAGTCTAAATTCGTGCTTTAAATTAAGTATCATTGAACAGAATAATAAACTAAAGTCAAAAGTTAAAGTCATATAAATGTATTAACACAAATAATTATAAATGTGTGGGCATAATACATGTATGTGTTTTTTCCTTGTTTTTACAGTCTCCTTAAGTTTTAAAATGTCGTTTAGTCATAAGGCTAACATAACATTTTTTACTAATAAAACATGCTATGTTAAGAGCGTGCAAAGTCAATAGGTAATGAATATTAAAATATACAGTACATGTATATTGCTGACCCTTTAAGAGAAAATATATTTTAAAAAGTGTGGTAACGCATGATCAACGACAACAATAATAAAACAAAGGTGCACACACTGTTTAAAAGAATCTGTTCATAAGAGTTAATATGAAGACCTGTGAATATGATACAGTGAGTATATTCAGTAATACGAACGTAAAAACAAGTAGCAATTAGATTTTTCTTAAGATCATAAAGTTTAAAGGCATGTGTTCCATGAGTAATTTTCATTACACCTGCTTTAAAACATGAGCTTTTTTATTTCTTTTAGTTTTGTAATACATGTAATAAAATTGTATATTTCTGATATATGAGATACCTAATTTTATGCGCGTTATGATAATGCTGAAAATATCATTATGACTTAACTAAAGGTTCTAAAGGTTAAACATGCTATTTAATGTAAATACATTCATATAATTGTCAATAAAGGCGGAAAAGAAAATTGCCGACGATAAAAAGAACCCTCTCGATGACTCTAATCCACCGGTCCGCGCTCTATATTTAAATTAGTAAAGAGGACGATTCATTTTTCGGTCTTCTTTATTTACAAACGAACATCACTGACGCGTTGTTAATATTTCGGGACGCTGTTTTGAAGAAGAGAAGACTAACAGTGATGCACTTTTCCAAGATAAAAATTACTTAAATACTTAATAATTCTTACATGATAGTGTATAATAAGAAAGAAGCACTGTAGAGCCGCTCCCACAACATGCTCAAGAACAATAAAAACACAATTTATAAACGAAAATTACTTTTGAAATAGTCAAGGGCGTAAGACAACGGTTTCCTTCTGTTGAAATATTATGAAGTTTTCATATTTATTTATTATTGATTTCATTTCTGTAATTTAGCTATCGGGCAATCCCAAAAGCAGTAAAAACAACCAATTTAATAATTTTAACAAGTTCTATAATTAAATATATCAAATAGATTTAATAAAATCACAAGGGTTAATAAACATTCAAAAGTTAAAAGTCATATAAGTATATCAAAAAAATAATGTCTATAAATCAAGTAAAAAGTGTGCATAACTAATGTATTTTTCATTCGCTCTGGTGGTATAATCTACATTCCATTGAATTTTAACTGTCTTATGTATAAGGAATAATTGATTTTGACAATATAACCTGCTTGTTCAACTACCGCTGTGCTGAATAATTAGATATGCATTCTAGAAATTACATTTTAAAGGCTGCATCTGAAGTAAAATCCCCGTGTGTGACAACATATACGCCACACATCAAGAACAGAGAAACCTCTTAATAAACACCACTTGTTTCTAAAAGACATGTTTGGCCTCTCTCTTAGATAGCCTTTTTTTTAACAGGTTTGACTAAAGCTAAATTGTTATAAATGCTAGTCTTACGACAAGTCAATTTTGGCATAATTATAAAGGACAGTATATATTTAGAGGGTTATGAATAAAAGGTATGAATGACTACTTTGTTGTATGGAAAACTGGGAAACGAATACAAACTGTAAATTTATGTCGTTAATCATGCATTTTGATTTTTCTGCATCTTTATTATGCCAGACAATGTTCTTTAACAATGAATTACGTTTGTTTTATTATTACTATTTTTCTACTGCTTTTTGCTTGCAATGTGTTATTCACTTCTCAATGATCTGTAATTTGTAAAACGAATTGTGTTTCTATTTTATATTAAAAGCTGATTTAGTTCGTGCTAAAAAGATGCCTGATTTTTAATTTTTAAGGTATCGAAAAATCAAAACAAAACACAATGCTCTATTCTAACACAAGTAATTTTTAATGTTCGTGCAGTTATAGCCTTAATGTACTTTAAACTAACCCATTCTAAACTACCTACCAAATCAAAGCTCATAGGATGATGAAAACAACTCATCTTATGCACGAGATGGACTGTTATGAATACGGATACGAACTTCCCTAAAAGAATTAATGAGAAATGAAATGTGTTGGCCTTATAATGATGTTGTTAGTCTCAGAACGTTACCGACGTTCCTCGTACTTTTATCTTGATACGCATTCTGACGGAAATACACTCATGTATATCAGTATTCAACTGACAAACACAAGAAAAGAAGCATAAATTAGAATTTTTCAAAAAAGTTGAACTGGCTTACATATTGAAACCCATAACACATTTAAAGATATTGAATCATTTCTTCCCGTTTGAATAAAAATAACGTAATTCCAAAACCGTAAGTCAAAGCTATAGATTACACCTACAATTACAAATATTGTATTGCATTAACAACATGTTCCATTATTAATAAGTACAATTTTCACTACAAAGTCATGATTTTCAGAACATAACAACGTATGTTAATGTATCTGTACTATTAGCATTACAGTAAACATGACTTAGTTATTTCGCAAGTTTGCTTAGTATATATATTTTGCTAAATTATAAATCATTTATGACTGATTTTGCACATGCAATCAAACGGTGTGCAGTGCTTATATAGTACAATACATATAAAGTATTTTATGTTTTAATTGAACTTCGTATATTTTATTAACAAAATAACCCTGATTATATATGACAAGCGTAAAGCTTTATAACAAGAAATAAAAGCTTTATACCAAGAAGTATGTCGAAGGAAAGACAGTCTCTAAAAGTTTCTATTACAAATGTAGCTATAATTACACTTGTAAAACTAGCAATTCTGTACTCAAAAAATGACTAGTATTATCATCTAAATATTCATTCGTAGTTAATTCGTAATTAATTATCAAGTGACAGATCTGAAGGCCGTAAAAACGTGAAGTTCACTTCTTTTATATATTTTAAAACTAAAAATGATAAAAAAACAATGTTGTCCATTTTCTAAACGAACGGAAATAAACGCAAGCTACCAGTGTGTTCTAGATAAATGTCAACTGCAGAAGTAAGAGGTCTGAAAAGAAACAATAATTTCTTCGTAAAGTCTTTACCTGTAATTTAAATAAATATAAACAGAGACACATGAAAAACACGTTAATAACACATATTGTAACTAAATTATCTAAATTATGTGAAGCTTATTTTGTAATATTTTAAACTTGCTAACTTGAAGTTATTTCACAGTCACCACTAGAATCATCAGGCAATAAGCATCTAACATGTTTTATATTGATTATTCCTATATTATAGTCAAATGTTTGTCCTCACTAAGGACAAAAGATTTAATGTGCCTTTGAACAGTCCTTGTTTTTTTAAAATAGTCGATCGTGTTTGTAAGATAGTCCTAACTGTTAAGGTATTATGCAGACTGAGATATCTGTGTAAAACATAGGTTTTTGTCGAGCTTGAAATGTCACAGACCCATGGTCGCGATATTAACAACGCGTTGTTACGTAACAGATTAAAAGATTGCCGAATGTTGCTTTTCAATCGAACCAACCCTGTTATTTTCTTTTATTAATCTTGCGGTTTTATTTCATTATTATTAAAACTGTTCCTTTTATTAAAAATGTTAATATTGATGGTTATAATAGTAACAGAAATAAATTCACATGCAACAATGAGTTAAGAGCCAACAACTTTATTATTGAAACGGACATTGCAAAAGGGAGGTCTAAATTTTATCCTTCATGAAAAAAACGGAATTGCTAAAGAAAACCCAAGACTGCAATATTTAAAATGTTGCACGCTCGGTTTGATTGAGTCTATTCATGGACTGAAGAAGTAATTACATGCTTCAAAATCCAAATACAATGCAGCTTTACCGAGGCTATTAGATAAAATTAATATTATTCACTTTGAATGTAACAACACCATATTCTATAACATATAGGTTGTAAATATTTAAAATGACATAATAATATGGAAAAATACATTAAAAGATACAATAACACTTAACCTAAAATCATCTTTAAATGGATCATTGAAGGACCAACAACGAACTAGAAAAAGGGGAATCTCTTAAGAACGCCCAAAGAAGCACATTTGAATATGTTGCAGGTATGGTTTGATTGAGCCTTTTCATGAACGATACTGGAATGTGCAAACTACCGTCCCAGCTCCCTCGCACCAACTTAAGTAGAATCTTACATTTAATATAAAATAGTAAAACGCGTTATTTCATTTCATTCAAACTTAAATGAATAATTTTGATCTCTACTTCTTTAACCTGACAGGTAAATTCAATTCTTTACCAGCATAAAATATTATGTTCGTTTATATGATGTATTGCAACAGAGAAAAAAACAATAAAGGTTAATAAGAGAACCATTTTGGTACTGTTTGTATGCCAAAACGTGATTGAATGCATGTTAATTTTTGATTAAACATCTAAAAATTCGATGGTGACATTTGTTGCTAACTGTCAATCATCATATTAACTAAATGAGAAACTATCAATTGCATATCAATTTACTGTCAAATTCTTTACAGAAATTTCATATCCAATTAAGAATTGCTCATGGTTATCACAAACATTTATTGACATTACGTCTGCTTAATCCTTTGAAGTTGTCACTTTTTATCAACACATATCAATACTGACACCAACCACAAATAAAACATGAATGATCAGTTAGTGCATACCATTGTGTGTTTATCAAATATCTTAACATGGTTAAGCTCTGGTTATATGCTCATTGTAATTCAGAGCATGTGTGGACGAGTTTATATATATTTCACACTAATGTCCCTCTCCCCTTCCTTACGCTGCCCTTGTGCCCTCTCCAATTGTTGGTGAAATGCCCTTGCTTGTGCCTTGCTTGTGTGATGGGTTTTGTGGGGACTGTATTCTGTAAACGTCGCATTTTTAATCTTTATTCTCATTTTTACATAAATTTTGTGAAAAATTGTTCTACGAATTCGCTTAGTATTATGGCTATTAAGAATATTAAACTGTGCCTGAAGGCATATCTGTGATGTTTTCCTTAGTATTACATATTTACATTGTAAAAGTAAAGGTAATATCAATTGGCAGTAAAATTGTTTGTTTAAGGAAGTACTTATCTGATCAAACTTATGCATCTATATGATGAATATATCTTGTCAGTGGTCGTACTTAATGTTTTATTTCAATATATGCACATGAAGGAGATGTTCCTTACCCTTGTTGTTGAGTGGTTTCTTTGAGGATTGAGGCATAAGAATTGCAGCCTCCGTTTATCCCTGCGTGATTGTAAGATGTGATTAAATGGATTCGAGTAACAGAAGTCTGGGTATCTGTAGGTAAGGTGGATTCAATTTAAGTTTGTAACACCCGAGGTTAGCTTCTGTTTCGACGCCGTATGACCTAAATTGTGCTGATGCGCAACACATGCACTTAATCGTATAACACCAACAATTAAAGAAACGCTGGCTTCTCTATTATTTCGATTATTTCGTTTATTAATATTATCATCTTTAATAAGGCTTGAAAACTAACGGTTGTTTGACTTTTAAGTTTAGACAGGTTTCTTTCCCCGACACTTTAAAAGTCTTCTAAAGACAGATCTACACATTCCGACCAGCATGAACAGAACATATTTTCCTCACGTTAATTCTAGTGATTTTCTTAAGATCTGTCTTTTGCTAAATAATTAATAATAACTTCTGGTGAAATTGTTACTTTAAAAATAACATGTTCAGGAGATTGTGTCTACTATGGGAAATATGGTAAATACGGGTTTTGTAAGAATTATTTTCGTCAAAAAAAACTAATTTGGTATTTATTCAAAAAATATAACCTCAGTTGTATATAACATTCTATATATTTTATAGACAATTAGTTGTGGCATGATCAAAGACCATGTCAGATAATATTCCAAATGTCATTGTCTTTTTGTTGGTAATATATCACATATAGCAAAAAGACAGACATTGAACATCCCGATTTGAATGAAAAAATATTTTTGGCTCTAAAACTTTTTTTTCTAGCTAATATAGTATATTTTACATTTGCTGTATTCCTAACATTGCTGATCAAACCATGAACATCAGATATCATTTTGTACAAATACTTGACTGATTAAATACAGTGAAAGATGACTGAAGCATCATTTTAGAGCATGTACATCTGCATCTAATGCCCGAGCCCGCAAGTTGAAGTATTTGGTCCGATGTTCGTGTTAGACATTTTGCAGACATTAATGAACGAAAAAAAGATGCAATAGCGCTTATGTTGTATTTGATTATGCGTTTCATTATTTGAGTTTTATACACAGAGACGTGTTCCGCGATGCGTTAGATGCACGACTTGAAGTTTTGATTATAAAAATTATCGGAGCCGTCCGTAGGTCATACTGCAGTCCAATAAGATGGACACAAAACTGACCCCATAAGAAGGCCCAAAAACACACCACTCTTCATACATAACACATTAAGAATCCGTGCGATAACGGTGCTTGATCACTTAACGGATATCATATTCTCTGTAACTGCACCCCTTTGTGCATGGAAAGATATAGGTGCAACTCTTCTTCATTTTTATATGCTCTTTCACATTGCCATAGTACATACAATATGAAATAACTGTTTATAGTGCAAACATACGAATTACTTGCTAAAATGCAGTCTTTTCATTACATTGATTATTTCGAGTCTCATTCCATTTAACAACATATGAACCTTTGCAGTTAAAAACAAAACAATAACTAGAGTTTAAAATTCATATTAACCTTAAGCTTGAAACAACCGTGGAGCTCGTACAATTACATTCGCTAATAATACATGCAACAACTATTACGACAGAAAAGTACTTACGTATAGATATATCATTATCAATGTGAATGAATGATCTTTACTTACGTACATTTCAATCTGTCATAAAAGCTGAATGAGTAAATGGTAACAAAAACAATCTAAAATGCCTCCATACATTATTTCTCAAAGGCTTTAAGTGAGAATGGTTTTAAAGTTATGAAATAAGACAATGTCTCCATTAGCAGTTTTGCTTAACATTTTAAATTTCTTGTTTGATCTCGTTTCTAAACACCGAAATACATACATTTGATATAAATGAATTAAATGAATTCTAATTGCTTGAATCAAGGCATTAACAGAAGCAAGACATTTACAAAAAAACTTTCATTTATCTTATGTGCATTGCAAGAATATGAAACTAAATAACCTTTCTGTGAACATATACATAATAAACATAATGTTAAGTATATTTTTTCTACTTTATGCAAGATAATTAATAACACCTTTTAAAAATAACAGGAGAAGCGTCTTACACGGAGGACAATACCTTGTTAATTTATTGTTCAAAGTGATATAGAAGCAACCTATATTTGTCTGAATTGGCATACGAGGGGTTAATCATAAATGATCTGAATTTATGTAGAGGATAATGTAAATGGAGGTCAAAGTGCCATAGATTCAGATAATAAAATATTTGAGTGTTAAGAAAAAAAGAGGGTATTTATTACATGTATACAGTGACTATCTTTAAGGACTATCTTTAAGGACTTTTGACAGCATCAACATTGATGAAATACACGTTGGCATGTACAAATTGCTGACCATCAGTCATTTAGATTGAATAAAAAGAATGTATGTTCTAAATCGCTGTAAAACAAGAGATAAATGACCTCGAAATGGAATCTCTTCTATTAAGATGCCTGAATTTTAAGAAATGTAGTTTAAATCAGTATCAAGTTTCCCATTCCTTCTTTTTAAATTGGATTTGTTATTATTATTTCAAAATGTCAGAAGAAGCTGTTTAATTCTTTTTGTTCATGGGCGGTAATGGAAAGACTTAATAGTGTGTATTTTCAGACATTGGAGCAGCTGCATCAGTAGCTTTTATGTTCTTGTTTGTTTTTATTTGTTTTGGATTTCAGTGACAACTAAGTTACAACATAACAAGATCTTTATTCATGAATTTTAAAAATCAAGTTTTAACAAACTTTCCGTAAAAAAGTTATTTTTATTATTACGACTGGTTTTCACTGCGCACATTTCGAGAGAAATTTTAAATGTTGTGTGCACATGTGTGTACAGTACTCATATAGAACAATTATTAAATATATAAGTATTTTGTTTTCAACCCGATTACATATGACAAGGGAAACGCTTGATAAGAAGAAGTAAAAGCAATACATGTATATCAAAAAGTAATGTCGAAGAAAAGACATTCTCTATTAGTTTCTGTTAGCTATAAGTATACAAGTAAAACTAACAATTCTGGAGTTAAAAAGTGATTAATGTTATCGTCTAAATAAGCATTCTTAATTAATTATCTAGAGGTCTTAAGGACGAGAAAACGAAGTTCACTTAGTTGCGTGCCAAGTCTGTGGCTTTATTTTTTTCAATCAATTACAAATTAACTCTAATTCATTTCGGATGACCCTCATATATATTTTCATACTGACCATTATCAAACCAGATAGCCTATTTTTTTAAATGAACGGAAATGAACACAAGCTATCTGTGTGTTCTCAACGTAAGATGTAACTTATTCTCGACGGCAGAAGAAAGTAGACTGAAAAAAAACGAAAAGTCTTCTTAATACTTTAATCTGTAATTTAGAATAGTTACCTGTATAAGGTCCGTCTAATTGCATGAATAAAAACAAGTATCAATTGACAAATAATCAACTTTTATTTGTGTGAAATTCGATTTGTTTCAAAAGTTGTTCATGTAAAAAAAAATTTCAGTTCGAACGAAAACTATTTATTCTTGTCAAAACTTCGAGTTTTAGTACGTGTATGATGTTCCCGTTTTCTGTTAAGATATTAACCCACATTTAACGAGCGTAATAATTGGATAGTTTTGTAAAATTAATTTGTTCATTACACAAGCTGTAACGTTCATTATGTAAAGCTAATTTTATCACACGTTTGTCCATTTCTACAGGACGAAACATTTATACATTTCTGAGACTTAATATGACTTTGAACAATTATGATTTTGCTTAATACTCGATCGTTTGTTAAATATTCGTAAACTGCGTTTGTTAAAAAAGTATTATGAAGTCTGAGAATATATGACATGTATGATTATAACATACGTTTTTGCTGAGCATGTAAATGTCAAAGAACGATAAATTTAAATCATAGATTCCATTTTAACAAAACATTTGACGTTAAAGCTTAAAAACTGCTGAATGTTGCTATTCAATCTAACTCAAGGGGTCAAACGATGCGCGCGCATCCTCAAAATTCTGGTACCGCGAACACCTTTTCGATCATCGGTATTTTGACCAAAAAAGAGTCATGTAAAACAATCAGAACAGATTATTATTTTTTTGTTTTGCAAACAAGATGTCCTTTCTTCTAGTTTTAATATTCCAAAATACCTTGACACAAGTCTTCCCTTTTTCTTGTCAGTATTTTGCAAACGGACACCCAAGACGGCAATATTAAAATTTTTGCAAGCTCGGTTTGATCGAGTCTGTTCATGGATTGAGGTAGAAATTTCATGCTCCAAAATCCAAATACGATGCAACCATTTCAAAGCTGTTACATAAACTTAATTTTCTTCACTATGAATGTAACAACAATCTTTTCAATAACACATAGGTTGTCAATATTTAAGATGACATCTCAATATCGAAAAGTACATTAAAAGATAAATAGCAACTTGTTGAGTAACTTGTGGGAAACTTAACATAAAATCATCATAAAATGGATATTTGAACGACCAACAACGAATTAGAAAAAGGGGATTCCATAAAGAACGTGCAAAGCAGCACAATTTAAAATGTTGCAGGTAAGGTTTGATTGAGCCATTTCATGAACGATACTGGAATGCGCAAACTACAGTCCAAGCTTCCTCCTCACCAACTTAAGCAGATTTAAACATTTAATATGAAATAATAAAACCAGTTTATTCATTTCATTCAAACAAAAATAAATTATTTGGATCTCTACACATAAATTCAATTCTTTACCAGCATGAAATATAATGTCCGTTTATATGATATATTTATGATATATTGCAACATTAAAAAAAAAACAATAAAGGTTAATTAGAGAATTAGTTTTGGCACTGTCTATATGCAAAAATGTGATTGAATGCATGTTGATTTTTGATTAAATATCTAAAAATTCGATGGTGACATTTGTTGCTAACTGTCAATCATCATATTAACTAAATGAGAAACTATCAATTGCATATCAATTTACTGTAAAATTCTTTACAGAAATTTCATATCCAATTAAGAATTGCTCATGGTTATCACAAACATTTATTGACATTACGTCTTTTACGTCTCCTAATCCTTTGAAGTTGTCATTGTTTATCAACATCTCACAATACTGACACCAATCCCAAATAAATCATTAATGATCAGTAACAACAGAAGTGCATACCATTGTGTTTTTTATCAAATATCTTTACATGGTTAAGCTCTGGTTAAATGCTCATTGTAATTAAGAGCATGTATGGACGAGCTTATGTTCCACAGTAATGCCACTCCTCTTCCTTTCTCTGCCTGTGTGGCATCTCCAAATGTTTGGTGCAATGACCTTGTTGGTGCCCTGTTGGTGTGGTGAGTTATGTTTGTGACTGCGGTCTGTGAACATCGCCTTGTTGTCTTTATTCTCACATTTTTACATACCTTTTCTGGAAAATATTCTATAAATTTGCTTAGTATTTTGAGTATTAACAATATTAAACTGTGTCTTAAGGCGTATGTTTGATGCTTTCCCTTATATTATATATTTCCATTATAGTAGTAGAGGAAATATCAATTGACGGTAAACTTTTTGTCTAAGGAAATACTAGCATGATCAAACTTAGTCATCCTTATGATGGATATAACAAGAACTTACCAGTGGTAGTGCATAATGTATTACTTCAATATATATGACGGAGACTTTCCCTACTCTTGTTGCTGAGGGGTTCCCTTTAAGAATTGCATCCATCGTTTATCACTACGTGATTGTAAGAGGTGATTTAATGGATTCAAGTAACTGGAGTCTACGTATCTGTAGGTGAGGTTGATTCAATTATTGGTGTTGCTTTCAGTTTATAACACCCGATGTTTGCTCCTGTTTCGGCGCCGTATGATATAAATTGTGCTGGTGCGCAAAACATACTCTTAAACGTATAACGCTAACAATTAAAGAAACACTGGCTTCTCTATTATTTTGATTATATCATTTACTAATATAATGTTACATGTTACTATGGTTGTTTGACTATTATATTTAGACATATTTCTTTCCCCGACACTTCAAAAGTTTTCTTAAAACAGATCTACACATTCCGACCAGCATAGCATCTACAGAACATTTTTTCCTCACGTTAATTCTAGTGATTTTCTTAAGATCTGTCATTTGCTGAATAATTAATAATAAGTTCTGGTAAAATTGTTTCTTTAAAAATAACATTTTCAGAAAATTTTGACTACTATGGGAAAATGGTAAATACGGGTTTTGTGAGAATTATTTTCGTCAAAAATGTTTTAACTAATTTGGTGATTATTCAAAAAATATAACCTCAGTTGTATATTATAACATTATGTATATTTATGTATTTTATAGACAATTAGTTGTGGCATGATCATTGATCATACCAGATAATATTTAAAATGTCATTATCTTTGTGTTGGTAATATATCACATTCAGCAAAAAGACAGACATTGAACATCCCGATTTGAATAAAAAAAATATATTTGACTCAATAACCTTTTTTTCTAGCTAATATAGAATATATTTTATATTTTGCGTTTCGTTATATGAGTTTTGTACACGTGACTTGAAGATTTCATTATGAATGTACCGGAGCTGTCGGTAGGTCATACTGCAGTCCAATTAAATGGAGATAAAACTGACTCCCTAAGAACGCCCAAAACCAACCACTTTTTATGCATAATACAACTCTTCTTCATTTTTATATGCTCTTTCACGTTGCCATAGTACATACCATATGAAATAACAGTTTAAAGTGCATAGCTAAAATGCAGTCTTTTCATTACATTGATTATTTCAAATTTCATTCCATTTAACAACATATGAACCTTTGCAGTTAAAAACAAAACAATTACTAGAGATTGTAAAATTCATATTAACCTTAAGCTTGGAACAGTTGTGGAGCTCGTACAATTACATTCGCTAATAATAAATATTGCAACTATATATTACGACAGGAAAGCACTTATCTATAAAGAATCAATATGACTGACCTTTACTGGCGTACTCTTCAATCGGTCGTAAAAGCTGAAAGTGTAAATGGTAACAAAATCCTATCTAAAATTTCACACACATTTTCTTTCAAATGCTTTTAGTAAAACTGATTTATTTTAAAATTTTGAAACGAGACAATGTTTGCATTAGCATTTTTGTTTTAAAGATTTTAAATTGCTTGTTTAATTTCATCTCTTAAAATCGAAATAAATAAATTTTGCTTTTATTTAGACATGGCGTACGTTGGCCTTTTTCATTTACTTATTACGTAAGTTTCTTCTACTATAAAGGTCAATATTGCTGATAAATTTTTGTATTGGTAATGATTCAGTAAACTTAACAAAAGGATGGTAAGGTTTACTTTTATTTCTCAACAGCTTTTTGTGTTTGGCGTGCTGTGATAGTTGCCACATTACTTATAGTAAACATAATAAATCTCATATGAACTCTTTCTTAAAAAGGAACAATGAAAACAGGAAGTTGGTTTTTATAATAGCAATGTTAATTCCGTCCAAAACGTCCTTCTCTAGACAGACAGAACAGAGGAATGTGATGGAATCTGTGTGCTGTTGATACATTTCTAATTATTACTTACTGTTTTATACTGGTCATGGCATTAAAATCTGCATCATATGTTGACGTCGGTATATTTACATGTCACTACTTTATTCAAAACATTCGACATGACATCCGTTGCACCCTGAAAATAATCTAAATCTAAACCACACACAAACACGGAAGTAAGTTCTTCCTTAATTACACATGTTACCGTAAATTACTTATTTTGTCGTAACAGAATTGACAAATTTAATTCCAAATCATCGTTGTCGGCATCCTTAATTTTTGTCTACACTAAATCATCAGACGCGACGAAACTTTTAATCCATGGGTTTGGCAGTTGCAAGGAAACATTTGACTTGACCTTTTTCTTTCAATTTATTTTCTATCTCAGGATTGTTTCTTGTTACTGTTTTTCTCTTATGTGTGTGTTTGTTTTTGTCTAGTTCACATGCATAGTGAATTTAGACTTCGAAGGATTGGAGGTGGGGGCGGGATAGGTTTGTTGCTAATGTTCTGATAACGTGTAGTCAAACAGATTTACCCTTTATATCAATATTTGCAAATATTTTTCAATGCTAGATGATATAGATTATTAAATATTGTTATAAAGTTACACTTAGTCAAACTCCAACTTGCCTTTGTTCATATGGAATTGGGATATACATTTTAACCCAAGACAAGCTGAATAATTCGAATAACTACGATTTGGAAACAAGAAATAGTAAATGTTAATTGACTTATTAGGACACTAAGATTTTTTCTTTATCTTTAAACGTCTACAAGTATGGCAGTGAGTAATCATGGCAAGTTACCAAATATTTTATCTCAATATGAGCTGAAAGGTCATGAGGATAAATGTAACATAATCATGATTACATTCCAAACTATGGATTAAAAATAAATGCATGATAAGTCTCAGTACACGATTCGCTTAAATTTGTAAGGTTTGTGAGCAAACTAACTTATTTCCTACAGTCTAAATTGGTGCTTTAAATTAAGTATCATTGAGCAGCATAAGAAACTTAAGTCAAAAGTTAAAATCATATAAAAGTATTATCACAAATAATTATAAATTTGTGGACATAATACATGTATGTGTTTTTTCCAAGTTTTAACAGTCGAATTCAGTAACTGCTGTTGAAAATTTCAGATAATTTGCAGATATAAAATGATCTGGATATTTTCTTAAATAATTTTTTGTATAATTAAAAGTCTCCTTAAGTTTTAAAATGTCGTTAACTTTAGTCATAAGGCTAACATAACAATTTTTACTAATAAAAATGCTATGCTAAGAGGATGCACAGTCAGGTAATGAATATTAAAATATACAGTACATGTATATTACTTTATGAGTAAAAATATCTTTTTAAAAAGTGCGAGAACTCATGATGAACGACATCAAAATAAAACAAAAATGAACACACTGTTTAATAGAATCTGTTCATAAGATTTAATATGAAAACATGTGAATATGATACAGTGAGTGTCTTCAGTAATAGGAGCGTACGAACCAGTAGCAATTAGATTTTTCTTAAGATCATAAAGTTTAAAGGCATGTGAACCATGAGTAATTTTTATTACATCTGCTATAGAACATGAGCCTTTTTATTTCTTTTAGTTTTGTAATACATGTAATAATATGGTATATATTTCTGATATGAGATACCTTATTTTATGAGTGTTATATAAGGTTATCATGATAATGCTGAAAATATCATTTTGACTTATAACGTGGCCTTCAGCTTTTCTAAAGGTTAAATATGTTATTTAATGTAAATTCTTTCATATAATTGTCAATAAAGGCGGAAAAGAAAATCGCCGACGATAAAAAGAAACCCCCTCGATACCTCACAACTACGGTCCGCTCTCTATATTAAAATTAGTAAAGAGGACGATTCGTTTTCGGTCTTCTATATTTAGAAACGAACGTCACTGACGTGTAATACAAATATCGGAACGCTGTTTTGAGTGATGCACTTTTCCAAGATAAAAATACTAAAATACATAATAATACTTAAATAATAATAAGAAAAAAGACACCCATAACATGCTCAAGATCCATAAAAAAATTTATAATAGTGAATTATTTTTTAAATAGTCTTCCAATTTTACATGTTTTAGACAAGGGATTAGTTTTGCCTTATTGTCTTATGATAGTCACGGCTGAATTTCAAGATTCAAACTTCAAAACCGAAAGACTGCTGTTTCCCTTCTGTTGAAATATTATGAGTGTTAAATAAAGATAATCATTTTTATATACGATTGATTTCTGATCGTTAGTTAAAAATTCAACAGCTTTCATTTCTGTAATTTAGGTATCGGTCAATCCCAAATACAATAAAAACAATTTTGCGCTATATGTAACCAAAGTTTATTTAATCATGGTTCTTAAATTAACATATATATCAAAATAACTGTCATGTTATGTCAATAAAAAGTGTAAATATGTCATTTTCATTCGCCTGGCTGTGCCATAAATAATTCCATTGAAATTGCTCTCAAATGGTAGATAATTTCAGCGAATTTCTTCAGTCTGCTTTTTAACTACCTTTTATGTGATGAATAATTAAATATGACTTAACTAGCAAATTACATGAGGTATGTAATGCTAGATATTTCAAAGTCTTCATTGAACCTTCAGATAAAACGACCTTTTGAAAGACTTGTCAATCCTTTTACGTGTTTGAACTTATCTTTGAATTATTATATAGTTTTAGTATATCTTTCATTAAGTTAATAAGCTGTTTTATTCCGACATCAAGTAATTGCACGTTTCAGGAAAGTGTCCATTCATTTTATGTTAAAAACTTCAAAATTACAAACAAATTTATCTAAATAATTTTATAATCTATTTCTAAGATTGTTCTAATTTTGTTCATTGCATTGCATAATAACTTGAAAAGATGAACATATAATATTGCATTGTATATAATAAAGGAGTACACCTTTAATTGATTGAAAGTAACAAGTATTGTAGTTGTTTGTGAATACAGTCAAACCTGTGTTAAAAGCCGCATCTGAATAAAAATCAAACATCTGAGACACGCATAAAGAACAGAAAAGAAACCTCTGAATAAAGATCACTTGTCTAGGCTTCTCTTTCTCTCTCTCTCTCTTGGGTGGCCTTTATTTCAAGATTTGACTGTAGCTTAATTGTTATAAATCATACTGCTAGTCTTGCGATAAAGTCAATGCTGGCATAATTATAAAGGGCAGAATATATTAAGAGGTTATAAATAAAACGTATGAATGACTACTTTGTTGTATAGAAAACTTGGAAACAAATAAAAAATGTAAATATATTTCATTTACCATGCATTTTGATTTTTCTGCATCTTTATTATGATAATAATTTTGTGCTGACATGCGTTGACTGAATATCGCCCTTCCTTGTTGATCATGTAAGACTGGTTCGGGAAATTGCATCTAAGACTATAACAAAATATTTATTTCTGTTTGCCCGTTTTTGTATATGTCCTTTTGGTCGTTAGTTATGAATTAAAATTCTGACGAATCTAAATGATCATAGTGTCTACATATTATAAATATGTAAGTCAAGGATAATGAATTGAAAAATATCTAGAATATTCACCCATTAGTCGTGATCAAATTGGATATAAGCTAAAAGAGTGTAAAAATGTGACCGTAAACATATTTATTGTTTGATGAAATAACTGAAAATTTCGATGGTGACATTTAACACGCATTGTCATTCACCATAATAACTATATGTGATACTGTCTATTGTTTACCAAATTACTGCCAGAATCTTGACTGAAATTTCATATCAAATTAAGAATTGTTCATGGTTATCCACATTTTTATTGGCATTACGTCTGTTAATTCTTTAAAGTTGCCACTATTTATCATCATCTCAAAACCGATACCAATCACAAAATATTAACCTAAAATGGAACATAAACGACCAGTCGCAAAAGAAGTGCATCTTTTTTATTATTAAAACATCTTATCGTGGTCAAGTTCTAGTTTTTCATGCTCATTGTATGCTCAAGTTTATGTATACTTGTATTTTTGTATTACATACATATCGTTAAACTGTCTTTTTAAAATCTTGATGCAATTTTTCTTGAAATGTTTGACTAGTCTTAAGGCGTGCAGCTTTAATGAAAATATAAACTTGATTCAACTAAGGCATTGCAAAGAGAAATACAAACATATTTACCATTAAACATGTTAAAGTTACAATCCTTGGAATTCTTTGAAGCTTTAACAGTCGACCCACGCAGATTTTGTTAGCAACATAAACTATATCTAAATTGCATAAATAGCACGGTTGCATGAATAGTAAGCATGCAAGTACAAAAAGATATATGGTCTTTATTGGCTTTTTTCAGTTGGCAAGTATAATATGAAAAGCGTCGTTTATTTCTTTCATGTCCTTTCTGAAAAAGATTTCCATTTTTACAATAATGCAATATTTATCAAAAATTAGCTCTTGATTTTATTGAATGTTTTACGTTTAAATCGTATATAATTTCTGTCATAGCTAGAATTTTACAAAAGTGCATAATTTGAGTTTTAAATAAGCTTTTACTAAACTAGTAAAAGTTTAAGAATGAAAGAAAATTAAATGTTGATATATAAACTTATCACAAAATGTTTTGCAAAAATTTGTTCAACAAAAATGGTATTTTTATCATAAGCATGAATTAAGGGCTGAACACATTCTAGGTTGAATTGAGACCACAAATTAAAACAGTGAGGAAAACAGAAACCTGACAAAACGCTTAAAGGGCAAAATTGAAATTTAAACAACATTATAAGTATTCTTTTTTTCAAGTGTGTTATTAAAATGTTTATCTACGCATTGCCAATGTCACCAATTTTAAAAAGCCGCTACTGTAAACTTGTATAAAGTTATAGAGATCGAAGTACCCACTGCATTATCCTACATTATTTCTATATATTCTATCACGTTGCTTTGTACATAGCATGTGACAAACGCATAACAATTTGATACTTTAATGTACTCTGTCTTTACATTGATTATTATGATTATCAGTTTCTTTAATATCATTTAATACTCTACAATAAAGGAAGAATTTCCGGTGTATTTATTTTAAAGTAGCACACAATGTGCTTTAATAATGAATGACGTTTGTTTTATTATAACTATGTTTTTAAAGACTCAGAATTCTGCCGAAACTAATAGCAGCATTTTTGTTTCAGTTCTCGATGGACTGTATTTTGTAGAACATATAGTGTTTCAATTTTATATAGTCAAAACTAAATTTTCTGTCTGATTTTGTTTTTAATCTATCACCATATTTGCGCTTAACAGACACCTGATATAACTTTTTTTTGAAAATGAAAATTCGCTTTTCCCACGCAAAGCATTTTCAATGTCAGCTCGTGGCATTATAAAATTAACTGATGAAAACAAATGAAATGTAAGAAATGGGCTGTAATGAAACGGGCATGAATGTTCCTGAAGAAGATGACCCTAAAGTAAATAATGAAATAATTATAAATGTAAGCTTAATAATGATGCTTCTAGTCTCAGAATGTTACAGACATTTCTCATACAATTATCTTATTATAAAACGAATTCCAACGAAAAACAGGCTTAGTAAAATGACCAAAGCAATGCAATAAATTCGAAATATTTCGAAAATGATATGTTGGCTTACATGATGAAAACTCATAACAAAAAATGCTGGATCCTTTTTTTCACATCTGAATAAATGTGATTCTAAGACCTAAAGATATGCCTATATTTAAAAACATTCACAAAGCTTCTGAAAATGTATTTGCATTCTCAAATTATATTTGCAATCACGAAGCTCGCTAATCGTAATAGTGATAAATATTATGGCAGGAATGCTTTAATGCGCAAAGAAACATATAAATAAATTAAATTTTCTTGTGTTATTTTTAATCTGGTATGAAAGCTTTAAGTGCAAATGACAAAAAAGTCAAATGCTCCAAACATTTGTTTCAAATGCTTTTAGTAGGATGTATTTTCGAATTTATAAAATAAGACCATGCCTGTATTAGCAATTCTTTTAAGCATTTCTCGTTTGATTGCTTCTGTTGAAACGTTGAAACAAGGATTGTGTTTTGTTTTGCTTTTTGATCTTCGTTTTTTAAACATTGTTTTGAATACAAAATACGACAGCTTGAGCTTTCTCGTTTTACTTAGTTTGTTTTATATGATTCTTAACTTAATTTTCTGTAACTACTTGGATAAATATAATATCAATATAGACAACTTTTTACCAATTATCTGTTTTAATTGCCTGTTAAGACGGTAACATATCATCATGCGCTATCTATTTTCAGGTTGTTGTAAATGCCTCTGTGTGTTTTTAAATCATTTGAACACACCGTTTACTCATATATGCGTTGTTTTTCAATGTTCATTTAATAAAGGTCATTATAGCTCGTTCGAACTTTATAGGATCACAATGTCTTTTTTAATCTGAGTTCCACGATTTTTATTGTCTCATAAGTTTATGGTTGGAATTTTAGTACTGTTGAATTCTACATCACTTAGTCGATAGCTAAGTGGTTTGGTGGAAAAGCATATATAAAACAATGTAAGACTGTTGTCCAAACTTGTGTTTTATTGATATTGCTTCTCAACTCTTCATTTTTCTGTTTTGCCATGTGATGCCGCCTTAATTTATAAATATGTTTTTTGCAAGCCTACCTGACACCCTTCTAAAGCAATGTTACAAAATTATTTGCACATATTCACACATTCAAAACTGATTGAAACAAAGAACATTTCATTTCTGTACGAAGCAACATGTAAGTGTAGATTTTATTTCACGTCAGCATATTATTTATTTTTTATAGCTTAAATCTAAATATTTCAGTTTTTAATTTCTTATATAAAGTACATGTAGATTGAAATAATTTCTATCAGTTCTAGAATTTTATGTTTCAATATTTATCCTTAACGCTTTGATTTTTGAGGCCTCTGGGACCGTGTGGTTAAGGTCGTCGACTTCAAACCACTTACATCTTAATGTTGTGGGCTCGAATTTCGCCCTGGACATAGAATTTTTCATGCGCTAGCTTACGGAATTTCGATGTTCTATCCAGATACCCGTTCGAGTCTGAATATTGTTCACAAATGCACCGGAGGTCTTCCCCAATCAGTAAAGCTTGAAAGCCGCTATAATTATGGCCTTTTTGTGGTGTGACGAAATAGCATTGACATTTAAACACACATAATTATTCATTTATCTACCTGCCCTCATATCTGTGATAATTAAAAAGAAGGAAAATTACTAATTGTTAGCTATAACATGCGCATCGTAGATTTTTAACAAGGTTCACAGTATGAAATAATATAAGTTTTTTTGCAGTTTGTTTTTTTACAATATCTGTTGGTTAATAATTTATTATTAAAAGTGGACAGTAAATTCAAATACTGTTTTTGTAAATTCAATCTGCATTGAATCATGTATTTTTCAAATTTACATCGTCTCTCTTTTAAATTTGGTAATTTTGTATAGCTTATAGTTTAACTTCATGTACAAAAAACGACATTATTATTTGCATTTATGTCAAACAGATGTAAATACCAGATAATATTTCACTTTTCATTTCATTGGCGTTCATTGATAAAATACAACTTTCATTAAATGACAATTGAAATTTGAACAGATGGCAATTTAAATCAAATTTTGTCCATTGCGTTAACTTTTAATGTTTCTAAATAACTTAATTTACTTTGTAGTGTTTTCGTCATTTTCGTTTAAACTATTTTATTTTAGTATTTTACTTACGATATTTCATAACATGTCAATTAACACGATCAAATAAAGCGGACAGTATGTGTTTACTTAATTTCTTACTCTAGTAGGTTTTTTTTATACTCGACTAACACAAAGTTCGCTAAGTTAAAGAAATAAAATTGAAATACATCATGGGATTGTCATACTGAACATAGTATTTCAAATAATGAACTTAATAAAGTTAAAAAGATAATCAGTGTCTGTGAATGTGAATAAAAAGATAAAATATAAAACGCGTTCGATTATAGTGTTGATATTTAGCTCAAATATTTTACATAAAACCTCAGTGTTCGTTGTAGAAAAAATCCAATTATTTAACGCAAATGTGACCAATATCATAAAATATTTAGAGTTATATTTATATTTATAACAAGATATATTTTTATTCTTGGTATCTGATTCTAATTTTGATATGTTTAAAGCTGCAGAATAGAAGTTGTAGACAGTTTAGTTTGGAAATATACATTTGTATATAAACGGGACAAGTTTATGTAACGGAAATACCGCATAAATGAAGATTTACTAAACAGTATTGCTATGCAGCCCTTATTTGTAAAACAATTAATTCACCGGTTTTTTGACAAAAAATTGTAAAGAAGTTACCTTAACAATGTAATACATCATTTTTAAAATTGTCTTCTTTTATGCCCTTTGTATTGTTACATTGTTATCTTTTTTTATCATATGATGAAAAATTGCACGTGTTTATTGATTGTTTCAATTGACTAAATGTGTAAGATGTGCTACTTGACATCAATGTCTGAATTATTAAGAACACATTAGCATAAAATATATAAAAATACTACTTCTTTGTATAAGAATTACAGCAACAAACATTATAACTTCTATTTCTTTTGATTTTGCTACACATTTATCATATATAGTTAATATTTTAATATCAAGCAACAATTCAGTGCAATCTGATTAAAATCAGCTTCTAAATAACGCTACGCATTAGGAGCGGACGATTAGCAATACGTGGTTACCTTCTCGCGATTTTTCAAATAGCCAATCATCGGCGAGCTTTCACAATTTTGAAAGCGAACCGGTTCTAATTTTAACCGCTGGAAAATCAATATTGAGTAGGTAATGTTCACGATTTCAAGAACAAGCATGCCGTTATCCATATAGCCGGCAGGTAAACTGGCAAAACTATATTACCAATTAAAAATTTAGTCTGTTATTTCCAGTTATTTGTTTCAAATAACTTCAATCATTTTTCTTCTAACAAAATCATTTGTTTTACCTCCAGTCTCAACAGAAAAAGAAATTTTGAAATTTCGTCTCATGCCTATCTGTAAAAACCGGTTTGATTGCATGGCTAAAATAGCTTTCTCGTGTATCCGAATCATAATGAAGGCGAAGCATATACGGTGGTTATCGGATCCACATGTAAGAAATAAGTAGATCTGAACTTTAGTCAAATACTATATCATTATCATATATTTCAATCTCCAGATTATTTAGGCATAAAGAAATTATAATATTAAATTAATTATTTATGCTTAAATTTGAAATTGTAATGACAGGCAACTACTTCTCTAAAATAAAAACAAATGCATTTCATTTCACAGACATTTTGGCTCGGCATGTTTTACAATCAACAAGATTTTTTTACTTGTTTATATATTTATATTTATATTTTGTTGCATGAATCTCCTACAAATAGAACAAAATAGAACAAAATCATATTCAACAAATAATTCAAAGTATGAAATAACACAAGTTGTGCAGTAATTTGCAGTGATATTTATACGATTTGTCAGTTGGTGAAAACTTTATCATTAATTCAATGGTAATTATGGAAATATAATAGTGACTTCTTTATTATTAAGCAAATTATATATTTTTTTTTGCTAATATGTTTGTTAAAGATAAAATGAAAACTCTTTTGATTACCAAATAGTGTTGATATTTAGTATTGTGCTTAAGCACTTTGCATGAGACATAAATAAATAAAGCAGAAAAGTCTGCCTTAAAGACATGCAGGGTGTCTTCAACTTACGAAAATGCAATTATTTAACGTAAATGTGACCAAAACTATAAAATATTTAGAGCTTTTTCAATTACTAGATGCATTTTTATTTTTGGTATCACCAAACTATCTGATACTAGTTTTGGTATCTTAAAAGCTGCAGAATTGAAGTTGAACACAGCTTAGCTTGAAATTATACTTGTACAAAACCAAGACACGTTAAGGTGAAGGAAATACTGCATGAATGACGATTTACTCAGATTTACTCAAAAGTATTGCTAGGCAGCTCTTTTTTATTTAGACAATGAATTCATCGATTTTCTGGCAAAAATTGTAGATACTAATTTTGTTTTATACGCCGCATTTCATGAAATCATAATTTGAGGTTCCATGATAACCGCCGTTTGTATACATCTACGGATGTTTCTTAATTCACATGTTTATCATTTTTATGTTTAAATGTTGATTTATGCTCATGCCAGTGCTAGAGGAGGTACCTTGCAGTTACCACCACCACCGTTCATGAACAGGTTCAATTGTTAGCTTTGCCGGTTTGAGCACTCTTTAGAGATTGTGTTTTTCTCTATATTTATCGGTTATAAATCCTCAACATCAAAAAAGTATTGGCATCAATGATCCCAGAGTACTAGGAAAACATAGCATCACTGGGATAAGGTAGCCGCATTATTTATAGTTATGTTAAGACTGTAAAACATTTAATGTGACATGGTAAATTTTATTTCTCTGTCAAGTTGAATTGAGTTTGAAATATATTTCAAGAGATTGATTTGACAATTAATTGATAATGAAAAATGTTAATGACAAAATCTGAAAACTAGCTAACATGGATAAATTGCCAAAATTGATCATTACTGATATATTCTTAACAATATGTTTAGTAAAATATACAACTGAACACAATTATGGCAAAATGTTAGTTTGACTTTGAACCTGTGCAGGCACTATTTGCCCTTTGAAAGGGGCTTTAATTTACTTAAATTAATAAAATTTTTAAAAACATTTTGGGAAATAAAAAAACGGGCCATTATCTGTGTACAGTTCCGCTAGTCATATTAGATCATTTCTTTCTTTAAAATTTAATAAAAACGGGCCCAAGTTACAAAACGTTGACAAATGCATAGGAAAATTTTTTCTTTTTATTTCGGTTTCAAGTTTTTTTTTAACAAAAAACTTCCCATTGTACCATCAAAATGCACTTTAATTTTTCAAATTGTCTTTGATCTTTCTCGTCGAAATAAAAACAATGACCATCATTTTTCCGTTTTGATTTGAACACAAGATTTATTGGCTTGTTAATTGGCTTGTTTGTAAGAGATGTTTGTTGATTCCGCTTGTCGTTAAGGGATTTTTGCAAGGCTTTTAAAGAATTCTATGTTATGTTTTCAGTTGTTGTTGTTGTTAATTTAATTGTGTGTCTTTAACGCGGAGATATTGCCACAGTATTACGCCTACTTTGTACCCTTTGAGTGGTAAATACCAACACTTAGTAACCGAAATGGGATAATATTAAATTTTCTCCATTTTTATAGGATTTAGGGAAAAAATTTTTTTAAAAAAAATGATTATTTATTGTAAAGCTTTTAAATCAAGTTACATGTCCCCGTTCGTTTTTATAATTATAACATTTTTATTATGATGTACATGGCTTTGGTTAGTAGTTCTGACCTAGACAGGTCCTTTTGATAGTATTTTATCCGATTTGTTAAAATGTCCATAGATAATCATGTAACTTATCAACTAACATAATACAACATCAGATTTACCCGGAATTTTCATTAATTCATAACATACAAACGCATAATCCTGGCTTCAGTGCGTTTGTTTTGAACTGGTCAGCGAATTTATTTTCAAATTATCATTGTCGGCATGAATTTAATCTAAGACAGACAATGGCACAATCTTTTTTTATTTTACTTTTTCTTTATTTTTTTAATATCTCTTTAATTTCTTATGCAATTTTAGAATTTTTCCCTTTTTTTCTGTTTTATTTTTTGTATTTTTTGCTTATAATTTAGATTTACATGATCAAATATAAACTTAAAAAAGATATGTGATTCCAACATGTATTAACTTTCAGCATTTTGATCTTTGAAATTTCTCTGAAATATTGTAACAAAGATTGCGACATGTCATCTGTTGAATAATTTAATATGACATAAACGATAAACTTGATACAACAAAGTCTATTTTGAACATCCAATTCATAATAAATGAATATTTAAAGAATTAATCACCCTGGAAAATGTATAAACGTCTTACTTTCTAATCATTTTTATTATTCCGTATGTTTCTTTTTCAAAGACATCAACATAATCTCAAGATGGTAAATTTTACAGGTCGCTGCTACATGCTACAATCAGGAGAAATATGCCGATATGCATAATATTCATGTATATACTGTTTTGACAGACTCTGTGGTTTCTTACTAATTTGCTACATGTATATCAAAGGCTCATTTTATCATTTTAATTGATAGTGATTGATCTGTGATAAACTACAGTCATTTTTCATAACTAGGTAAAAGAACAGAAAGCTCTGTCTTTTAGATCGCTGGATGTCGGCATAAGGGTGGGTGGGCCTGTGGGAGTTTCTCTTCGAAAATTGCTCGATTTTTTTAAGCAGCACGCCTCTATGCTACTTTCTTGAAAATTTTGAAAAAAATATTGTGAAGTAAGTTTTGTTTGTTTGTTTGTTTGGATTTTTTCGGCACGTCAACACATAACTGGCCATATCGTGCCGAATGCTATAATAGGCTTAAAATATTATGTAAATCATTGTAAATGACAATAGAAATGAGCCAATTAGATCCTAGAATATAAGTTTATCTCTTTTAAATAATCAATTATGTTTTTTGATGGGATTGTATTAAAAAGTTCTTTGAGTGAATTTACAGAATAAAATCTATTACGGGCCTGTGAAAAATCATGACATTCAAGAAGAAAATGCTTGACAGTAAAATTTTCATTACAACCTACACAGAAAGGGGCATTGTCATTTGTGAGGAGATAAGAGTGGGTAATTTTAGTGTGTCCAATTCGGCATCGAAGAAGAACTGTTTGATCACGGCGGTTTGACAGAGATAGAGATGGTGACATATCAAGAGATGGGTTTATATCGTGAAGTTTATTAAAAACGGCATTGTCCAAATTTGCTTTCCATTCAGATGATACGAGTTTATTTATAGCCGGTCTAAAATCACAAGCAGGTAGCAATAAGTCAGTTTTTTGAAAATTTAATGATTGTTTAGCTAAAGCATCTACTTTTTCATTTCCTCGTATTCCTACATGGCTTGGAATCCAATATAATTTAACATATTTTGTTTTTAGTATATCATGAAATCGTAAAAGAAGTTTCTTTACCACGATATTGTCAGATTTTTTATTTCTAATGGATATTAAAACAGAAAGCGAGTCAGAAAATATCACAAATTTATCGTGGGTATGCTGTGCTATGTATGACAATGCTAAATCGATAGCTTTTGCTTCAGCAGTAAAAATTGATGCATTATCTGGTAACCTCATACTAGATGTAAAATTATTTTCAAACACAGCCGCACCTACTTTGCAACCTTCTTTTGAACCGTCCGTATAAATATGTATAAAATCTTCATGTTCTTCCTTAATTGCTAGAAACTTTTCTTTGAAATATTCAGGTGAATCTGATGCCTTTTTTATATTTGAAAGGTTAATATTTATTTCCGGGGAATTATAAGTCCAAGGTGGAACATCCTCATCGTCATTTTGAAGGATACTGTCTGGATTAATTTTAAGTTTATCTAAATCATCTTTTAAACGAAGGCCTAATGGTTTAACTTCCTTTGGTTTGTTAACAAATTTTTCAGTATAACTTGGTTTGAAAATAATATTTTTAGCTGGATTTTTTCTATTAGATGAAATTCTAGTTGCATATTGAAGTGAAAGCTTTTTACGACGAAGATAAAGCGATGGTTCCCCAGCTTCCGCATATAGACTTTCTACAGGTGAGGTGCGAAAAGCACCTAAAGCTAAACGTAAACCCTGGTGATGTATGGTATCTAGCATTTGAAGATATGATTTTCTTGCAGACCCATATACAACAGAACCATAATCTAATTTTGATCGGATAAGACTTCTGTATAATTTCAGTAATGTGGAAGAATTTGATCCCCAATTTGTACTTGATAAAACCTTAAGTAAATTTAAAGCTTTTAGGCATTTAGTTTTCAAATGTTTAATATGTGGTATAAAAGAAAGTTTTTTATCAAATATAATTCCTAGAAACTTTGTGAAGTAAGTAATTTACACTTTGAAAAGGCAATTTAACATATATCTACATAATGTTGGCGGCGTAATACTGTTTGCAACACTTTTCACATATCATTTTAATAGTTCTGTTTGTGAAATACATAATGCATGTCGATAAAAAATATTTTATTTCCGAATTTAAAAACAATGACCTTGACGATCAATCTTGTGTGATCAGTTAGTTAAAATCGAATGTGATAAATAGTATTAAATCGATAGCTTACAGAATAAAAGTGTTATAAAAGTGTTATGGGCAAACACCCCGTGCAAAATATATGCCGTGAAATTTAGCAAGGGAAATAAATAAAATTGCATTTGGGTAAAAGTAATAACCAATCCGACTAAATACAAGTCCCTTGAAATTTCCAATCCCATCCCAGTCACAATAATTATTCTTTCAAAAACGCATATAATTTTTCAGCATTGATATGTGATTTTACAACAATGCCTTGTTGTGCATCGGTTTTACATAAATTAACACGTTCATGTCAATATTAATCCGCATTTCATATCGATGTATAAAGTATTCTACTGACAGCTTAGTTATTATGAATACACAATCTTTGTAAAATTATTGTCTGGACTTCTCAATTAACGTAATAATAGCAGAATCAACTAGCTTTTTAGCGAGTTCATTGTCAAACCTTTCCATTATTTCAAGTAATCTCTTTTACATTCGGCCAGAATGAAAAATCTTAAAGAGCTTCGAAATGGTTATATCAGTCAGTATATAAACGTGTTCAATGTCAAGTGTTTTGACACGTATATCAGCTCAATTCTATTTGTGTTCTCCGAATGGAATTATATCCTACGGTTCTACCACCGTGTCATATATCTTTGTTCGTGATACTTTTATCTCCCTCAAAATAGACATGCAAGTCTCAGGTCTGGTAAATGCCTGGTGATAAGCATGAAGTAAATGCAAAATATACGTGGTACATAATGCCTGCACTTTGTATCCACATAGACTTTGTTATCAAATATAGGAAAAAAATATCCTGAGTCAATCTTGAGATAAAAATATATAACGGTAGATGTAAGTAGATAAAAATATGATACTAAAGGCAATGTGATCTATTTTTCAAGCTAGTTTAACAACTGGAAATAATACATTATCTATTTTAATCTTTCCAACAATGTTCTTTTAAACATTTATAATGACAGATTTACATATTATTCATAAAGTTCTTACAAATAGAATAAAATCATTTATTCTATTTTTTCGTCTAACAAATAATTCAAAGTATGAAATAACATACGTTTTGTAGTAATTTGCAGTGATTTTTATAGGATTTGTCAGTTGGTGAATAATTTATTATTTATTCAAATACGAACCGACGTTGAGTTTTCCGGCATATATTTTGGTCTTTTTCCTTATACATTTCGTAAATGCTTTTATCCTTATATTATGACTTCATATACAAAATGACATAATTTGCATTAATATCATACATACATTAATACCATTTAGATATTCTCATTTCATTTGCTTTCATTGTATCTCATACAACTTTCAAAAGGTCATTTGAAATCTGAACAGATGACACTAGTTTTAAATCAAAATTCTCCGATAATGTTAAAGACTTTTTATTTTTTGGTTTTTATTATTATTATTAAAATTATCATCATTTATGATCAATTTCACACTCTATTATCTATATTTGTTACATGACTAACACAATGTTCGCAAAATTCAAAAAGGATCTGTGATGGTAACTACAACACATGTAGTTGTTAATCTTTCTACAGGCGAATGGCGTTATTTTGATTTTTTGGTGTAGTAAAGCAGAGACAAACATTACTATGTGTTGCTTTAAAATGGCAGTATAAACGATTAGTACAAATTAGATTATTTTCTATTATATTTGTTGATTTAGTGATTTAGTTCACGGTGAACGTCTTCTTTCAAACGTCATTTTACATTGTATTTATACATTGTGAAATATCATCTGTTATTGTGTTTCATTTTCAGCTCGTTAATAAACAGGTGATAAAACATGGTATAATATGCCCACAGGCAGTGGGAAAACAGTAGCGTAGGGAAACAAGTCATGTGGTCACAATTATGAACCCACTATCTACAGACAAATATAAAACTTAAAAATGTTGAAGATAATCAAAGCCTGTATCACTTTATTATTTATAATTATTTTGCCAATAAGAACTATCTGAGGATTAACGGTACCTTTGAACGTATAAGATGAAACTACAATTTCTAAAAAAGTGACAAAATTTATGGTAGTTATGGTGATAAAATAATAACTTCTTTAATATTATACAAGTTAGTAGTTTTATGCAAATATGTCCAAAAGATTAAATGAAAAACTCGTTCGATTATAATGTTGATATATAGTAAACGTCTTGCGCCCAAATATTTTGCATAAAACCTTACCGTTCTTTTGTACAAAAATAAAGCAGAAAAGTATGCCTTAAAGCATGTAAAGACAAACAGTTTGTCATTTGCTGGAAAATGCAATTATTTAACGGTAATGTGACCAATATCATTAAATATTTAGAGCCTTTTTCCAGTACTAGATGCATTTTTATTTTTGGTGTATGCTACTAGTTTTGGTATGTTAAAAGCTGCATAATTGAAGTTGTAGACAGCTTAGTTTGGAAATATATATTTGTACAAAAACGAGACACGTTAAGGTGAAAGAAATAAACAATGAATTCACCTATTTTCTGCCAATTGTAGATATTAATTAATTACGTTTTAAATCAAAATAAAGTGTAGGCTTAGCAAAATGTAAATATTCTTTGTCAACAATAGTGTTTTTGTAATACATATACCAAAGGAATATTAAATTTAAAATTATTAATTTTTTGTTTTACATTTTTAAGTGTACATTGTAATTTGTTCTATTATTTGTAGATATTTGTGAAATTGTGAACTAAAACAATAAGTATAATGTTTATTTTTTTAAACAACACTTTAATATATTTGAGGAAGAAACTCTTGAGTATATATAGTGAGGAAATCATTTTCTTTAAAGGAAGTCTTATAGTCTTACAGTTGGTAATTTCAATAAGATTAAAATTGTAAAGTGAATGTAGCAGTCGATCATACAATTAAAAAGTAATTACAGTTACAGCAATCATTTGTAATTAATCAAGAACTGATGGAATGTTAGAAAACGAGCTAACCAAAAAAGGCCATCTCTGATCTAAGGATTTTTATGTTTAAATGTTGATTTCTGCTTAAGCCGGTGCTAGAGAAGGTAGCTTGCAATTACCATTACCGTTCATGAACAGGCTCAATTGTCAGTTTTGCCTGTGTAGCGTGAGATTCTTTCGAAAATTTGTTTTTTCTCCATAGTAAGCGGTTTTAAATCTTCAACAACCAAAAAAAATGGCATCAATGATCCCAAAGAACCAGGAAAACATAACAACACTAAGACGAGGAAGCGCATTATTTATAGTTATTTTACGACTTTATTTGAATTGAAATTGTAAATTAGTTTTCTCTGTCAGGTTGAGTTGAAATTGTAATATATTTCAAGAGATTCACTAAAGTTATTGTGATTGACAAATAATTGATAATGAAAAATGTTTATGCCATAAATCTAATAACTACCTTACATAAAAAATACGGCCCACAAAAAAACTTTCCCAATACAATTGAATTAATTGAACACAATTATGGCAAAATGTTAAGTTATTTTGACGATACCTGTGCACCCAACGGATAGGCATAATGTCACTTAAATAGATATAAACATTTAAAAAATTATCTGTGTAACATTCCGTTATGTCATACATATCGTGTTCTGTTCTGCTATTTCATATAAGCTGACAAGTTACGTTAACGCGGACAAATGCATACGGAAATTGTTCTTGTATTCGGTTCAAGTCATTTTTGTACAGAAACATTATCATTATACGCATCACATAGCACTTTAATTTTTCAAATTGTCTTTGATCTTTCTCGTCGAAATGAACACAATTACCATCCATTTTCCGTTTTTATTTAAACACAAGATTTATTGACTTGTTAATTGGCTTGTTTTGTAAGAGAGGTTTGTTTATTCGCTTGACGTTGTTGGAACTATTTTTTGCAAGGCTATCCTTGTTAAGTCTCAGTAGTTTTTAATTTAATTGTGTTTTTATAAACACGAAGATATTGCCACAGTATTACGCTTTTTAAGCAAGCCTTTTTTATTTCATTATTATTGTTATTATTATTATTATTAATATCTCTTTAAATTTATATTTAATTTAATGATGCATCCTTTTTCTTTTTTTTGTATTTGTTATTTTAAAATTTAGATTTACATGATCATATATTAACTTTGGAGAGAAATTTGTTAACTCTCAACTTTAACACTCAGTTACTTGTCTTTTGATAAAATAAGTAGTAAATTATTGAGGCGTACCTCAATAAAAATATAAAATTGCCATTTTGTCGGAAGGGCTGTTGCTAATTTTTATTAAAACTTATATCGCAACCCATGTGTACAAGATATGTTAACGTTTGTTTCTGTAGAATTCATGTATTTGTTGTTACCATACATCTATCTGAATATATAATTATCATTTTGTGTATAAAATGCCTTATTACGTAAGAAACAGATCCATATAAATTTTTAAAAAATTGCTAGTGATTTGTAACTGTATGCCATATACTGAATAATTCGTCATAACAGGGGATTGGGTTAAATTAATTTCTTTTCGATAATTATTAATTAAATAATTGCTTTCGATTAAAACTGATTTTTCTATGCAAGAAGTCCCAATGCAATGTATTAATGGTCAGCAGGCTAATAATAAAGACATCCTCTAATACGCGTTAAAAAATGGCGGGAAAATAAGAAAATTTTAAGTTTTCATTTCCATGTAAAAACGGTTGTCAGGTTGTTATTATTTTCATTTTGTTGTATTATTATTACTTGATATTTCACTCATTTTAAGTGTAATTATTTTATGTCAGTAGCATATGTACTAATACGTGTTGTTTCTGCACATTATGCTTTAGTTTTACTATTTAAAAAAACTAAATTTGCATAAGTCTTTGAATTCCTTTTAAGTCCTTTATCATATACATGTATCATGTTGATGAACATAATTGTATATGTTTGGACTAAATGTATATGAAATAAATAGAATTGTTTAAATCAGTTAACATGGACTGTTTCCTATAAACTGTTAAAAAGTTTAAGCTATGTAGTGTAAGGCTTTAATTTTGTTACTATTTTCTTACTATTTGCGTATTTAAAATCATTCTGATCTGGCAATAAAATCTAAAAAAACGTTGTTATTAAGGCCAATGTCTTCTAGCGAGATATCTTTTTGTATTTACAGTTATTTATAATGGGATATAAATAAGTTATCCGAATGATGAGAAATAACTTCCCATATGTAATGAAAGCACTTCGGAAAAAAAGGGTAATATATGTTTTCTGATCTTATTTAGTATCAGCAAACAATCTGTTCGGGCTTTAGAATAAACAAATTCAATGAAACTAGGTTATTACAACCAAGCATCGTTAATAATTATATGTATAAAGATACGCCCTTATTCCGCGCTATTTTTCCAAAATGAAAGTAATTGTTTATCACACACTGTTGAACATTTGGAAGTAAACCTTCATTCGTAATATGTATATCGCTTGGATGCGAACTTATCAATACCTGAATGATATTTACATATATGAAGGCGAATTTCTTTTTTACATTTGCTAATTTGTCTTTTTAAATAGAGGAACATCTTATACAGAATGAAACACTACGGTAATTTATTGTTCAAAGTTATCGGACAGTAAATAATGTTTTCTGGTAATTAACCTCTTCACATGTTCTGGCATTAAACATTAAATATAAATGTATAGCATTGAGAGACGAAAGTGAATAAAAGATTGTTCTAAATGAGCGACAAATTGGTGGTTTAAGTTATTTAATGGTTCGTATTTAGTAGTTATATTTAAAAATTTCAGATAACCTGTAATAGTGACTAAATAGACTAAGTAAAGAAAGTCTATGATCACCATTTTTCTGATTTACCGAGCCTGCAACATTTTCAATTTTGCCGTCTTGGGCTTTCTTTGGGGATTTTTATTTTCTCTATTTTATAGAAGTAAAATTAAATTAAATTTTCTACAAAAAGAGATCAAATGAGTTTGATATTTGCTGAAACTTTGTCTACAGAAATGAAAGATCTTCTGAAATATAAAATATATCTAATTTATACAGTCCTTTGTTTTTAAAACAACAACATTTACAAAAGATGAAATATAACGTTATGTGCATACAGAATGAAATCATTTTTAGGAAAATTATGATAGAAATAAATATTATTTCTTTAACAGGTTTCAAAATTTTGAAAAGAAAAGGATATTACTGCAGTGCTTTGCCAAAAGCATTGAAAACGCATTCAATAAAAACAAAACAGAACAGAAGTTTATTCGACAACATTGACTTGAACACATCGGTTCAACGTCATTCACATATACAAGTATAAGAACAGAATAGGAGAAATTTGTTTTGATATAAACTTCTTAATTCGGATGAAGTTTTAGTTGTGTCTTATTGCACGTGATATACACAGCTACATTTTCAAGATAAATCGTCGAATTAACAGCTCTCAAAAAAACTTAAATTAAATATTTTGTCTGTTGGCACATTTCGAAAATAAAGTACTTTATTGCTTTAATTCTAGAATACAAATATAAAACAATCATAAAACAATGCTCAGAAATATTTACAACGAATTTAATTGATGTCCATATAATCACTGAAAGAGTAAATAAGTCATTCACATTCTCTTGTCTGTGATATATGTGCTTTCATTGAAATTTCTCTGGAATATTGTAACAAAGATTACAACATGTCATCTGTTGAATAATTTAATATGACATAAATGTCTGACTTGATTCAAAAAATCTACTTTGAACATCCAATTCATATAAAATAAAAAGTTAAAGAGTTAAATGATTGAAAATCTTATTTTATGCTCATTATACTAATTTCGTATGTTTAATTTTTAGCGATATCAAAATAATCTCAAGATGGACGATTGTATCAGGTCGATTTTACAGGTCAATGCTACATGCTACAATCCAGAGAAATTTGTCGATATGCATAATATTCATTTATGTGCTGGTTGGCAACAACAAGCACGACTCTATGCTACCTTTCTTGAAAATTTTGAGAAAATATTGAGTAGTAGTAATTTACACCTTGTAAGGGCAATTTCACATATCTACATAATGTTGGCGGCGAAAAACTGTTATTTGCGACAATTTTCGGTCACAAATTTCATTTTAATAGTTCTGTTTGTGTAATACATATCGATATAAAAATAATTTTATTTTTGAATCAATTTTTTAGAATTTAAGAAATTGACCTCTCTTGTGTGATCAGTTATTTAAAATCGAATGTGATCAATAGTATAACATCGATAGCTTACAGAATAAATGTGTTATGGGCAAACACCCCGTTTTAAATGTATGTGGTGAACTATCAATTAGCCAGGGAAATAAATAAAATTGCATTTGAGTAAAAATAATTACAAATCCGACTAAATACTGGTCCCTTGAGATTTTTCAGGCCAATCTCCGTCACATTTTTTTATAATATTCCATACTATTTTTCAACATTGATATGTGATTTTTCAACCATGCCTTGCTGTGCATCGTTTTACCTTGATTAATTCTTTAATTGTAATTGGACTTGACATGTTAATGTCAAAATTAATCCGCATTTCATATCGATGTATAAAAATAATCATTAACTCTTAACATTATTGAGTTGTTATACCTTCTTGCATAAAGTTTGTCCTCTTTAATCATTGTTTATTTATTTAAACACGTTGTTTATAATTTGTATGTTTTCGCATGCCATTTGACTATGTTTAATCAAATCTTTTGTTAACAAGACGATGTACATATGTATAAGTCTGAAAATAAAACTCTGTTCTGTTCTATAAAGTATTCTACTGACAGCTTAGTTATCATAAATACACAATCTTCGTAAAATTACTGTCTGGACGTCTTAAATAACTATATTATAGCAGAATCAATTAGCTTATGAGCGAGTTCATAGTCAAACCTTTCCATTATTTCAAATAATCTCTTTTATATTCGGCCTGAATTTCATTCTGACATTCAAGTGCGCGAAAAATCAGAGAGCTTTGTAATGGTTATATCAGTCAGTATGTAAACGTATTAAATCGCAAGTGTTTTGACACGAATATGAACTCAATTCTATTTGTGTTCTTCGAATGGAATTATATCCTACGGTTTTACCACCTTAAAGTATATTTTTGTTATTAATACTTTTATCGCCCTCAAAATAGACCTGCTAGTCTCAGGTCTGGTAAATGCCTAACGATAATCATGAGGTTTATGCAAACTATAACGTTTTACATATCACCCGCACTTTGTATCCTTATAACGTTTGTAATCAAATATAAGAAAGAAAAAAAGTCTTGAGTCAATCTTGAAATCACAATATATGTTGTTTATAGTTACAAATGTGATATCTAAAGCGACATGATCTATTTTTCAAGCTGAAACAACTGGAAATAATTCATTTGCTGTTGAAATCTTTACAACAATGTTCTAAGAAAAACAAATATTATATATTTACATATTGTTGCATGAAATTTCCTACAAATGGAACAAAATCATGTAGTTATTTTTTTTCATCTAACAAATGACATGAAATAACACCAGTTGTGCAGTAATTTGCAGTGATATTTATACGATTTGTCAGTTGGTGAAAACTTTATTATTAATTCAATGGTTATTATGGAAATATAATTGTGACTTTTTCAGTATTAAACAAATTATAATTTTTGCGAATACGTTTGTTAAAGATAAAATGAAAATTCTTTTGATGACCAAATTGTGTTGATATTTAGTATTGTGCTTAATGAGACATAAATAAAAAAAAATGCAGAAAAGTTTGCCTTAAAGACATGCAGGGTGTCTTTAACTTACGAACAGTGCAAATATTAAACGTAAATATGACCGATTCTATAAAATATTTAGAGCTTCTTCAATTACTAGATGCATTTTTATTTTTGGTATCATCAAACTATCTGATACTTAAAATCAGCAGAATTGAAGTTGTAGACAGCTTAGCTTGGAATTATATTTGTACAAAACCGGTGAAGGAAATACCGCATGAATGAAAATTTACCCAACAGTATTGCTAGGCAGCTCTTTTTTATAAAGACAATGAATTCGCCGGTTTTCTGGCTAAAATTGTATGTATTAATTATGTTTTAAATCAAAATACTGGATAAGCTTAGCGAAATGTAAATATTCTTTGTTGACAATAGTGTTTGTGTAATACTTATACCAAAAGTATATTTAATCTAAAATGATAGCTATTTGTTCCATATTTTAGGTGTACATTGTGAGTAGAAATATAATTTGTAAGTGTTTGTATAATTCTGATTTAAAACAATAAGTATGGTGTTCATGTGTTTAAACCACTTTGCAAAGTATTTTAAAATTTGAGGATGAAACTTTTGAGTATACATAGTGAGGAAATCATTTTCTTTAAAGGAAGTCTTATAGTCTTACAGTAGGTAATTTCAATTAGATTAAAATTGTAAAGTGAATGTAGCAGTCGATCATACAATTAAAAAGTAATTACAGTTACAGCAATCATTTGTAATTAATCAAGAACTGATGGAATGTTAGAAGACGAGCTAACCAAATGTAAAAAAGATCATCTCTGATCTAAGAATTTAAATAAGAGGAATATCGCAATGGAAACAACTTGAATATTTACCAAATGTAGATTCGGTTTTATTGAATCAGCTTGTGAAATATTATGTAATATGCAACATCTCCATGCCCCCTAGTAGCGGCACTCCTTTAGGTCACACCGCTTCCTTTTCTTTTTACCATACGCCGCATTTCATGGAATCACATTGACGCTTTCATGATTACCGCCGTTTGTACACATCTACGGATGTCTTTTAATTCACAAATTAACCATTTTATGTTTAAATGTTGATTTCTGCTCACACCGGTGCTAGAGGAGGTAGCTTGCAATTATCACAACCGTTCATGAACAGGCTGAATTTTTAGTTTTGACGTTTTTGGCATTCTTTAGAGATTGTGTTCTTCTCAATGGTAAGCGGTTATAAATCCTCAACAACAAAAGTATTGACATCAATGATCCCTAAGGACCAGGAAAACATAGCATCACTGGGATGAGGTAGCCGCATTATTTATAGTTATGTTAACACTGTAAAACATTTAATGTGACATGGTAAATTCTTTTTCTCTGTCAAGTTGAATTGAGTTTGAAATATATTTCAAGAGATTGACATGACAATTAATTGATAACGAAAAATGTTAATGACAGTATCTGAAAACTAGCTAACATGGATAAAACTGCCAAAATTGAACGTTACTGATATATTCTTAACAAAATGTATAGTAAAATATACAATTATGGCAAAATGTTAGTTTGACTGTGCAGGCACCATTTGAACTTGTATGGACATAATGTTACTTAATATGATACATGTATAAACATTTAAAAAAACAGCCATTATCTGTGTTCAGTCGGCTATGTCAGATAAATCATGTTCTGTTCTGCTATGTCATATAAACTGACAGTTACGTAAACGTGGACAAATGCATATGGAAATTGTCCCTGTATTCGTTTCAGGTCATTTTTGTACAGAAACATTATCATTATACGCATCAGTAGCACTTTAATTTTTAAATTCGTCTTTGATCTTTCTCGTCATAATTAAAACAATCACCATCCATTTTCCGTTTTTATTTAAACACAAGATTTATTGGCTTGTTTATCGGCTTGTTTTGTAAAATTCCGCTTGGCGTTGTGGAATAACGTGAAGCTTTTTTTTGCAAGGCTTTGAAAGAATTCTTCGTTAAGTTCTCAGTTGTTGCCGTTCATTTAATTGTGTTATTAACGCGAAAATCTTGCCACATTTTTACGCCTACTAACTTATGTCATATACAACAACTATTAATAAACCGATGGATTATCAGTTTTCTATACTTTAAATATTTAGAAGTTTATTGAAGATTAATGACTGAACAGGTCTGTTTTATATTAACATATTCAATTTGTTATTATGTCGATAATGTCATGTTACCAGTAATTTGCTCATTTAATTCAACACAAGTTTCACCCGGGACAAATCCATCAATCCATAACATACACAAACGCGTTTGTTTTACGCGTTGTGCGTTTGTTATAAACTAAAGAGGGTAAAGAACATAGCTAATTTAGTTTTAAATTGTCATTGTCGACAGGAATGAATTTAAACCTCAGCGTTTGACAGTGTCGGACAGATATTATCACAAGAACATGTTTTTACACCTTAAACATTCAGTTGTTTGTTTTGCTTGTTCATTAATGAGAAGCACCTGAATGAATATGTAAAATTGAGATTTTGTGGGAAGGGGATGTTGCTAATAATGATAAAAAACAAGAATAAAGATCAACAAGGCAAAGGCAACGTTGACAGGACGCAGCCCGCGACACACCCAATCAGGGCACCCATAAAGCACCAAAACAAAAACCGGCAGTGGACATAAGGGACGCGAAAGGAAAGGAACACGTAATGTGTTGAAATAATAAAAATTAAAACGTGCCCATATGGAATTAAAGGGATAAGGTGATGTAAGTGCGAAAGGGGGGGGGGGGGGTAAAAAATAGTAAAGGGGGGGTTGAGAAAATACCTACCGTCAAGAAAATCACCAACAAGGGCCCGATAAAACAAGACAGAGGACGAACATTAAACAATTCAGTCCCATAGTATCTTAAGAACTTTCCACCATAGAGTCTTCTACTTAGTCCGCCAGATATAATTAAAAGAAAGCGTAGCGTCCAACTGTAAAATGGTTGAACATAAAGCATACAGTATGCCTTAAAATAAATGGGTTATAACCTCTTTTCATAAACCGTTTGATAATTTTAGTGAAGGCAGCAGAAAAATCACTTTGACCCATGATCAAACCACATCTCCATAGAAATCAGATTTGCTAATACCTTCTCGTAAAAAAGAGTTTAAATTACAATTGAATTTTAAAACTAAATCTTAATTACGATGGTAAAATTTTGCAAACTATTTCCGCAATTTATGATAGCGAAATCCTTGTTTAAGAAGCTTGTTAGTAATTAATAAATTGCGTTCATTTAAATCATCAACGCGGCTGTACGCACTAGCATATCTAATGCATTCAGAAATATATAACCCATATGATGTAGCATAAGGAACATCTCAATCTATATGTGGATAGTTAAATATGTTAAAACTTAAAACCCAACCCATTTGCACTAGACACACTCTAATACACGTTAATAAATGACGGGAAAATAATAGATATTTAAGTTTTCATTCTTGCTGTATTTGTGCAAGTAAATACGATTGCCAGGTTGTTGTTATTTTCATTTTTCGTTTGTTGTACTATTATTACTTATTTCACTCATTATAAGTATAATTATTTCATATGATCTTTTTTTGTATTTACAGTTATTTATACCGGGATATAAATAAATACTACACTCTGAATGGTGAGCAGAGACAAACATTACTATGTGTTGCTTTTAAATGGCAGAATATTAGTACAAATTAAATAATCTTCTTTTATATTTCGTTGATTTAGTGATTTAGTTCAAGATGAACGTCTTCTTTCAAATTTATTTTACATTGTAAAATATCATCTGTTATTGTGTTTCATTTTCAGCTCGTTTATAAACAAAGTCTTAGATGGCCACAGGCAGTGGGAAAATAGTAGCCTGGGGAAACAAGTCATGTGGGTTCAAAAATGAACCCACTATCTACAGACAAATAATATACTTAATAATGTTAAAGATAACCAAAGCCTGTATCACTCTATTGTTTACAATTATTTGGCCAAAAAGAACTGTTTTAGAATTAATGGTACCTTTATACGTATAAGATGTAACTACAATTTCTAAAAAAGTGACAAAATTTATGGTAGTTATGGTGATAAAATAATAACTACTTTAATAGTAGCTTTATTCGAATATGTCTATCAAACATTAGATGAAAAACTCGTTCGACTATAATGTTGATATTTACTTAACGTCTTGCGCCCAAATATTTTGCATAAAACCTCAGCGTTCTTTTATACAAAAATAAAGCAGAAAGGTATACCTTAAAGACAAATGCTACTAGTTTTGGTATGTTAAAAGCTGCATAGACAGCTTAGTTAAGGTGAAAGAAATAAACCAAGAATTCACCGATTTTCTGACAAAAATGTAGATATTAATTAATTTTAAATAAAAAAAAATAAAAAGGGTAGGCTTAGCAAAATGTAAAAATTCTTTGTCAACAATAGTGTTTTGTAATACATATACCAAAGGAATATTAAATTTAAAATTATTAATTTTTTGTTTTACATTTTTAAGTGTACATTGTAATTTGTTCTATTATTTGTACATATTTGTGAAATTGTGAACTTAAACAATAAGTATAATGTTTTTTTTTTTAAAACAACACTTTAATATATTTGAGGAAGAAACTTTTGAGTATACATAGTGAGGAAATCATTTTCTTTAAAGGAAGTCTTATAGTCTTATAGTAGGTAATTTCAATTAGATTAAAATTGTAAAGTGAATGTAGCAGTCGATCATACAATTAAAAAGTAATTACAGTTACAGCAATCATTTGTAATTAATCAAGAACTGATGGAATGTTAAAAAACGAGCTAACCAAAAAAGGCCATCTCTGATCTAAGGATTTTTATGTTTAAATGTTGATTTCTGCTTAAGCCGGTGCTAGAGGAGGTAGCTTGCAATTACCATTACCGTTCATGAACAGGCTCAATTGTCAGTTTTGCCTGTGTATCGTGAGATTCTTTCGAAAATTTGTTTTTTTTCTCCATAGTATGCGGTTTTAAATCTTCAACAACCAAAAAAAAATGGCATCAATGATCCCAAAGGACCAGGAAAACATAACAACACTGAGATGAGGAAGCGCATTATTTATAGTTATTTTACGACTGTAAAACATTTAATGTGACATGGTAAATTATTTTTCACTATCAAGTTGAGTTGAAATTGTAATATATTTCAAGAGATTCACTAAAGTTATTGTGATTGACAAATAATTGATAATGAAAAATGTTTATGCCATAAATCTAATAACTACCTTACATAAAAAATACGGCCCACAAAAAAACTTTCCCAATACAATTGAATTAATTGAACACAATTATGGCAAAATGTTAAGTTATTTTGACGATACCTATGCACCCAACATTTAAACTTGGATAGGCATAATGTCACTTAAATAGATATAAACATTTAAAAGATTATCTGTGTAACAGTCCGTTATGTCATACATATCGTGTTCTGTTCTGCTATTTCATATAAGCTGACAAGTAACGTTAACGCGGACAAATGCATACGGAAATTGTTGCTGTATTTGTTTCAAGTCTTTTTTGTACAGAAACATTATCATTATACGCATCAGTAGCACTTTAATTTTTCAAATCGTCTTTGATCTTTCTCGTCGAAATGAACACAATTACCATCCATTTTCCGTTTTTATTTAAACACAAGATTTATTGGCTTGTTAATTGGCTTGTTTTGTAAGAGAGGTTTGTTTATTCGCTTGACGTTGTTGGAACTATTTTTTGCAAGGCTATCCTTGTTAAGTCTCAGTATTTTTTAATTTAATTGTGTTTTTATAAACACAAAGATATTGCCACAGTATTACGCTTTTAAGCAAGCCTTTTTTTATTTCATTATTATTATTATTATTATTAATAATAATATCTCTTTAAATTTATATTTAATTTAATGATGTATACTTTTTCTTTTTTTGAATTTGTTATTTTAAAATTTAGATTTACATGATCATATATTAACTTTGGAGAGAAATTTGTTAACTCTCAACTTTAACACTCAGTTACTTGTCTTTTGATAAAATAAGTAGTAAATTATTGAGGCGTACCTCAATAAAAATATAAAATTGCCATTTTGTCGGAAGGGCTGTTGCTAATTTTTATCAAAACTTATATCGCAACCCATGTGTACAAGATATGTTAACGTTTGTTTCTGTAGAATTCATGTATTTGTTGTTACCATACATCTATCTGAATATATAATTATCATTTTGTGTATAAAATGCCTTATTACGTAAGAGACAGATCCATATAAATTTTTTTTAAAAATTGCTAGTGATTTGTAACTGTATGCCATATACTGAATAATTTATCATAACAGGGGATTGGGTTAAATTAATTTCTTTTCGATAATTATTAATTAAATAATTGCTTTCGATTAAAACTGATTTTTCTATGCAAGAAGTCCCAATGCAATGTATTAATGGTCAGCAGGCTAATAATAAAGACATCCTCTAATACGCGTTAAAAAATGGCGGGAAAATAAGAAAATTTTAAGTTTTCATTTCCATGTAAAAACGGTTGTCAGGTTGTTATTATTTTCATTTTTTTCGTTTGTTGTATTATTATTACTGAATATTTCACTCATTTTAAGTGTAATTATTTTATGTCAGTAGCATATGTACTAATACGTGTTGTTTCTGCACATTATGCTTTAGTTATACTATTTAAAAAAACTAAATTTGTATAAGTCTTTGAATTCCTTTTAAGTCCTTTATCATATACATGTATCATGTTGATGTACATAATTGTATATGTTTGGACTGAATGTATATGAAATAAATAGAAGTGTTTAAATCAGTTAACATGGACTGGAAAAATTTAAGCTATGTAGTGTAAGACTTTAATTTTGTTACTATTTTCTTACTATTTGTGTATTTAAAATCATTCTGATCTGGCAATAAAATCTAAAAAACGTTGTTATTAAGGCCAAGGTCTTCTAGCGAGATATCTTTTGTATTTACAGTTATTTATAATGGGATATAAATAAGTTATCCGAATGATGAGAAATAACTTCCCATATGTAATGAAAGCACTTCGGAAAAAAGGGTAATATATGTTTTCTGATCTTATTTAGTATCAGCAAACAATCTATTCGGGCTTTAGAATAAACAAATTCAATGAAACTAGGTTATTACAACCAAGCATCGTTAATAATTATATGTATAAAGATACGCCCTTATTCCGCGCTATTTTTCCAAAATGAAAGTAATTGTTTATCACACACTGTTGAACATTTGGAAGTAAACCTTCATTCGTAATACATGTATGTATATCACTTGGATGCGAACTTATCAATACCTGAATGATATTTACATATATGTAGGCGAATTTCTTTTTTACATTCGCCATGTCAGAAAGTGAGATAATTGCTAATTTGTCTTTTTTAAATAGAGAACATCTTATACAGAATGAAACACTACGGTAATTTATTGTTCAAAGTTATCGCGACAGTAAATAATGTTTTTGGTAATTAACCTCTTCACATGTTCTGGCATTAAACATTAAATATAATGTATAGCATTGAGAGACGAAAGTGAATAAAAGATTGTTCTAAATGAGCGACAAATTGGTGGTTTAAGTTATTTAATGGTTCGTATTTAGTAGTTATATTTAAAAATTACAGATAACCTGTAATTAGTGACTAAATAGACTAAGTAAAGAAAGTCTATGATCACCATTTTTCTGATTTACCGAGCCTGCAACATTTTCAATTTTGCCGTCTTGGGCTTTCTTTGGGGATTTTATTATTTTCTCTATTTTATAGAAGTAAAATTAAATTAAATTTTCTACAAAAAGAGATCAAATGAGTTTGATATTTGCTGAAACTTTGTCTACAGAAATGAAAGATCTTCTGAAATATAAAATATATCTTATTTATACAGTCTCTGTTTTTTAAAACACAACATTTACAAAAGATGAAATATAACGTTATGTGCATACAGAAATGAAATCATTTTTAGGAAAATTATATAGAAATAAATATTATTTCTTTAACAGGTTTCAAAATTTTGAAAAGAAAAGGATATTACTGCAGTGCTTTGCCAAAAGCATTGAAAACGCATTCAATAAAAACAAAACAGAACAGAAGTTTATTCGACAACATTGACTTGAACACATCGGTTCAACGCCATTCACATATACAAGTATAAGAACAGAATAGGAGAAATTTGTTTTGATATAAACTTCTTAATTCGGATGAAGTTTTAGTTGTGTCTTATTGCACGTGATATACACAGCTACATTTTTCCAAAATGAAGTAATTGTTTATCACACACTGTTGAACATTTGGAAGTAAACCTTCATTCGTAATACATGTATGTATATCGCCTGGATGCGAACTTATCAATACCTGAATGATATTTACATATATGTAGGTGAATTTCTTTTTTACATTCGCCATGTCAGAAAGTGAGATAATTGCTAATTTGTCTTTTTAAATAGAGGAACATCTTATACAGAATGAAACACTACGGTAATTTATTGTTCAAAGTTATCGGACAGTAAATAATGTTTTCTGGTAATTAACCTCTTCACATGTTCTGGCATTAAACATTAAATATAAATGTATAGCATTGAGAGACGAAAGTGAATAAAAGATTGTTCTAAATGAGCGACAAATTGGTGGTTTAAGTTATTTAATGGTTCGTATTTAGTAGTTATATTTAAAAATTTCAGATAACCTGTAATAGTGACTAAATAGACTAAGTAAAGAAAGTCTATGATCACCATTTTTCTGATTTACCGAGCCTGCAACATTTTCAATTTTGCCGTCTTGGGCTTTCTTTGGGGAATTTATTTTCTCTATTTTATAGAAGTAAAATTAAATTAAATTTTCTACAAAAAGAGATCAAATGAGTTTGATATTTGCTGAAACTTTGTCTACAGAAATGAAAGATCTTCTGAAATATAAAATATATCTAATTTATACAGTCCTTTGTTTTTAAAACAACAACATTTACAAAAGATGAAATATAACGTTATGTGCATACAGAATGAAATCATTTTTAGGAAAATTATGATAGAAATAAATATTATTTCTTTAACAGGTTTTAAAATTTTGAAAAGAAAAGGATATTACTGCAGTGCTTTGCCAAAAGCATTGAAAACGCATTTAATAAAAACAAAACAGAACAGAAGTTTATTCGACAACATTGACTTGAACACATCGGTTCAACGTCATTCACATATACAAGTATAAGAACAGAATAGGAGAAATTTGTTTTGATATAAACTTCTTAATTCGGATGAATTTTAAGTTGTGTCTTATTGCACGTGATATACAGCTACATTTTCAAGATAAATCGTCGAATTAACAGCTCTCAAAAAAACTTAAATTAAATATTTTGTCTGTTGACACATTTCGAAAATAAAGTACTTTATTGCTTTAACTCTAGAATACAAATATAAAACAATCATAAAACAATGCTCAGACATATTTACAACAAATTTAATCGATGTCCATGTAATCACTGAAAGAGTAAATAAGTCATTCACATTCTCTTGTCTGTGATATAAGTACTTTCATTAAAATTTCTCTGAACTATTGTAACAAAGATTACGACATGTCATCTGTTGAATAATTTAATATGACATAAATGACTGACTTGATTAAAAAAAAATCTACTTTGAACATCCAATTCATATAAAATGAATTGTTAAAGAGTTAAATGATTGAAAATCTTATTTTATGCTCATTATACTAATTTCGTATGTTTAATTTTTAGCGATATCAAAATAATCTCAAGATGGACGATTGTATCAGGTCGATTTTACAGGTCAATGCTACATGCTACAATCCCGAGAAATTTGTCGATATGCATAATATTCATTTATGTGCTGGTTGGCAACAACAAGCACACCTCTATGCTACCTTTCTTGAAAATTTTGAGAAAATATTGAGTAGTAGTAATTTACACCTTGTAAGGGCAATTTCACATATCTACATAATGTTGGCGGCGAAAAACTGTTATTTGCGACAATTTTCGGTCACAAATTTCATTTTAATAGTTCTGTTTGTGTAATACATATCGATATAAAAATAATTTTATTTTTGAATCAATTTTTTAGAATTTAAGAAATTGACCTCTTTTGTGTGATCAGTTATTTAAAATCGAATGTGATCAATAGTATAACATCGATAGCTTACAGAATAAATGTGTTATGGGCAAACAGCTCGTTTTGAATGTATGTGGTGAACTATCAATTAGCCAGGGAAAGAAAAATAAAATTGCATTTGAGTAAAAATAATAACCAATCCGACTAAATACTGGTCCCTTGAGATTTCCAGTCCCATCCCAGTCACATTTTTTTAAATATCCATATTATTTTTCAACATTGATATGTGATTTTACAACCATGCCTTGCTGTACATCGTTTTACCTTGATTATTTCTTCAATTGTAATTGGACTTGATACGTTCATGTCAAAATTAATCCGCATTTCATATCGATGTATAAACATAATCATTAACTCTTAACATAATTGAGTTGTTATTATCATCTTGCATAAAGTTTGTCCTCTTTAATCATTGTTTATTTATTTAAACACGTTGTTTATGATTTGTATGTTTTCGCATACCATTTTACTATGTTTAATCAAATCTTTTGTTAACAAGACGATGTACATATGTATAAGTCTGAAAATAAAAATCTGTTCTGTTCTGTTCTATAAAGTATTCTACTGACAGTTTAGTTATCATAAATACACAATCTTCGTAAAATTACTGTCTGGACGTCTTAAATAACTATATTATAGCAGAATCAATTAGCTTATGAGCGAGTTCATAGTCAAACCTTTCCATTATTTCAAATAATCTCTTTTATATTCGGCCTGAATTTCATTCTGACATTCAAGTGCGCGAAAAAATCAGAGAGCTTTGTAATGGTTATATCAGTAAGTATGTAACGTATTAAATCGCAAGTGTTTTTGACACGAATATGAACTCAATTTTATTTGTGTTCTTCGAATGGAATTACATCCTACGGTTTTAACCACCTTAAAGTATATATTTTGTTATTAATACTTATATCGCCCTCAAAATAGACCCTGGTAAATGCCTAACGATAATCATGATGGTTATGCAAACTATAACGTTTTACATATTACCCGCATTTTGTATCCTTATAAAGTTTGTAATCAAATATAAGAAATAAAAATAAATGCCTTGAGTCAATCTTGAAATCAAAATACATGTATATGTTGTTTATAGTTACAAATGTGATACTTAAAGCGACATGATCTATTTTTGACGCTAAAACAACTGGAAATAATTCATTATCTGTTGAAATCTTTACAACAATGTTCTTAAAAAACAAATATGATATACATGTATTTACATATTATTGCATGAATTATCTACAAATGGAACAAAATCATGTAGTTATTTTGTTTTCATCTAACAAATGAAATGAAGTATGAAATAACACCAGTTGTGCAGTAATTTGCAGTGATATTTATACGATTTGTCAGTTGGTGAAAACTTTATTATTAATTTATTAATTCAATGGTTATTATGGAAATATAATTGTGACTTCTTTAGTATTAAACAAATTATAATTTTTGCGAATACGTTTGTTAAAGATAAAATGAAAACTCTTTTGACGACCAAATTGTGTTGATATTTAGTATTGTGCCGAAGCACTTTGCATGAGACATAAATAAAGAAATGCAGAAAAGTTTGCCTTAAAGACAAACATGCAGGGTGTCTTTAACTTACGAAAAATAAAAATATTTAACGTAAATGTGACCATTTCTATAAAATATTTAGAGCTGTTTCAATTACTAGATGCATTTTTTTTTTTTGGTATCATAGTAAGCGGTTTTAAATCCTCAACAACTAAAAATATTGGCATAAATAATCCCAAAGGACCAGGAAAATATAACAACACTGAGATTAGGAAGCCGCATTATTTATAATTATTTTACGACTTTATTTGATTTGAAATTGTAAATTAGTTTTCTCTGTCAGGTTGGGTTGACCTTGTAATATATTTCAAGAGATTCACTATAGTAATTTTGATTGACAAATAATTGATAATATGTATATAACACATGGGTTTGTGGGTAACAGTAAAATATCATCCCGAGGAAAATACTGTTAGCCGAGGCGTAGCCGAAGGTAACAGTATTTTTACGAGGGATGATATTTGTACTGTTACCCACACACCCATGTGTTATTTATTTTATTACCCCGAACAAATACTGTGAAGATCTGAATTTGTAAACTAAAACTAACTGTAACAAAAATAAACCAAGAGTAGCAATAACTAAACTGTCCTTACCTTGCACGTTTTAAAGTGTACTGTAGGAGAAGCTGTTTTTCTTTTATTCTTTTAGCAAGTGATGGTATCTACCAGTCATAAACATACAATAAGCTGTGTTTTATTTAGAAAACAAAACACTAACCCATTTATAAGGTTATGATCTGTGAAATCTGATTCTTCTGTATCCAGAATATTCTGCGCATGGTTTTAAACAAAGTGCATTTACAGAATAACGATGATATCCTACAGATGTCTGTCCAAACGTTTCACTGGTTAAAATTGTTTAATAATCCTTTGTTGCATGCTTTAATCGTCTGTATGTTTCAGTTTGACACAAAATTATTCACATTACAATAACTTCCGTTGAAAACGGATGTTTAATTTTGACTATTCATCAAAAAGATATTTTTATACACGAAAAGAACTCTAGGATGCAAATAACTATATTTAATGAGAGTCATAGTTACTTTGGTGATGCCCTAGACCCTATCGTCGAAAATAAGAATGAATCGAGAAAAAAATGGCGGTCATTTTATTTCATTATATTTAGAAAATAGACCACTTGACCAGATTTTATACTGTTAAAAATACTGTCACCTATGTAACTTTACAAAATTCTTAGTCACGTGGTTCACTTGCATTAGTAGTAAGACCTATGGGAAATTAACATTACGAAAAAAGTGAGGGGTAATAATGAAAAATGTTTATGCCAAAATCTAATAACTACCTTACATCAAAGTACAGCTAAAAACATTTTCAGTACATTCCGAACGATATGTATAATACAATATACAATTGATCAGAATTATGGCACATTGTTAAGTTATTTTGACGTTTACCTGTGCACTCACCATTTCATCTTGAAGGGGCATAATGGCAATTTAATAGATATAAAAATTTAAAAAGTGGCAATTATTTGTGTACGATTTGTTAGTCAAATATATCATGTTCTGTTCTGCCATTTCATAGAAGTTGCCGCTTACGTAAACGTTGACAAATGCATACGGAAATTGTTCTTGTATTCGGTTCAAGTCATTTTTGTACAGAAACATTATCATTATACGCATCAGTGGCACTTTAATTTTCAAATTGTCTTTGATTTTTCTCGTCGAAATAAAAACAATTACGTCCCATTTTCCGTTTTGATTTAAACACAAGATTTATTGGCTTGTTAATTGGCTTGTTTTGTAGGAGATGTTTTTTATTCCGCTATTTCTATTTCATTTTAATTTGTAATTGTATAATTTAGATTTACATGAATATATATGTATATTAACTTTATAAAGATATTTGTTTCGAACATGTATTAACTCTCACCATTTTAATACTAAACATTCAGTTGTTTGTCTTTTAATGAATAAAGTAGTTGACTACTGAGAAGAACCTGAATAAATTTATATAAGGTTGAGGTTTTGTCGAAAGGCTTTTGATTGTGTTGTTAAATCTTATATCCCAAATCATTTGCACCAGATTTGTTAACGTTTGTTTCTAAAGTATTCATGTAGTACCTGTTGTAACCACACATCCGTATGAATAAATAATTATCATTTTGTGCATTAAGTGTCCGAAACAGATCCATAATTCCAAAAATAATTTTTAACAGATTAACATGATATCTAAAATAACGATTTATAAATGTAAGTGATTTGTTACTGTCTGCTATATATTGAATAATTCATCACATCAGGGAATTGGGTTAAATTAAGTTCTTTTCGATAATTATAAATTAATTAATTACTTTTGATTAAAACAAATTTCTCGATGCAATGTGTTTCCCATGCATTGTATAAACTTTTATTTAGTTTAATTATATTTCATTTTGTTTTGTTTTCTTTCTTTACAAAACAGAACCAATGTCACTTGTAAACATATTAAGACAAAGTATTAACGAAAAGATTTACAGTGTGTACATGGATGCTGTAGTTGTTTATAGAAAGCAAAGGGTCGAACCACAAGTTTAACATAAGAGAGTTGGCCCTTCCCACTCGGACTGTTGTATTAATGGCCAGCAGGCCAATAATAAAGACATCCTCCGATAAGAACATTTTAGTTTTCATTTCTGCCATTTCTGTGCAAATAAATTCGGTTACAATACGCTTCTTGTTAATTTCATTTTTTGTGTACTATTATTACTTATTTCACTCATTATAAGTGTACTTATTTCAGTAACTAGTGTACTAATACTAGTTGTTATTGAACACTATGCTTTAGTTTTACTATTTACAGGAGAGAAATTAACCTAAGTCTTTGACTTTCTTTTCAGGCCTGTATTATATCATGTTGTTATACATAATTGTATATGTTTGAACTATAATTATGAAATAAAAAAGTGTTTAAACCAAATAATTACGGATAGTTTTCCAGCCAATGCGTTTATAAACTGTTTCAAATTTAAGTTATATAGTGTAAGGTATTAATAATGTGAAAATTTGAGTTTTGATAATTAACTTCTAAATTTGGATGAGGTTTTAGTTGTGCCTTATTGCACGTGATAAAACGGCCAAATTTTCAAGAAAAATCATGGAATAACGGCTCTCAGAAAACTTAAATAAAAGCTTTTTGTCTGTTGGCACATTACAAAGTTAAAGTCACGATATTCCAATCTATGTAAAGTAAATTTTTGCTTTAATTTAAGAATACAAATACAAAACAATCATAAAACAATGCTCAGACATATTTACAACGATTTTAATCGATGTCCATGTAATCACTGAAGGAGTAAATGAGTCATTCACATTCTCTTGTACTTCTTTAAGTACTTTCATTAAAATTTCTCTGAAATATTGTAACAAAGATTACGACATGTCATCTGTTGAATTATTTAATATCACATAAACGACCGACTTTATACAACAAAGTCTACTTTGAACATCCAATGCATATAAAATGATTTTTAAAGAGTTATTCACCCTGGAAAATGACTCAACTTCTCAATTTAATTGATCATTTTACTAATTTCGTATGTTCTTTTTTTTTTAAAGACATCAAAATAATCTCAAGATGGATGATTGTGTCGGTAAATACAGGTCGATGCTACAGGAGAAATTTATAATAATATATAATATTCAATTATATGGTGGTTGGAAAAAAAGGAAAAAACAAAGTGGTTTCTAAGACAACCAATTTGCAACATGTAAATTCAAGTTTTATTTTATCATTTTAATTGAAACAGTTTCTGTGATACAGTACATTCATTATTTATTTAGTAACTTACTTATTTGCTACATGTATATCAAAGGCTCACTTTATCATTTTAATTGATAGTTCTATGATACACTACAGTCATTATTATTACTAGGTAAAACAACAGAAAGTTCTGGCTATTAGATCGCTGTATGTAGGCTGGGTGAGCCTGTGGGCGTTTACAATTTCTCTTCGGCAACTCCTCCAATATTTTAAAAGCAGCACGCCTCTATTCATGCTGCTTTTCTTGAAAAAGTTTGAGTAAAATGTTGTCAAGTGAACAAAGACTGTAAAGTCATTTACACTTTGCAAAGGGCACTTTCAAATATTTGCGTAATGTTGGCGGCGAAAAACTGTTATTTGCGACAATCCTCGGTCACAAATTGCATTTTAATAGTGTTTGTCAAATACATAATGCATGTTGATATCAAAAAATTATTTTATTTTTGATTATCAAATTCCCGAATTTAAGAAATTGACCTTGACGATCAATCTTATGTGATCAGTTAGTTAAAATCGTGTGTGATCAATAGTATAAAATCGAAGTTTACAGGATCAATAGTGTAAAATTTTACAGGATAAAGGTGTTACGGGCAAACATCCCATTCAAAATGTTTGTCGTGAACCATCAATTGATAGATCACTACTCTGACCTTTTTATTTGAATAACACTAGATTTAACCATAAACAATAACATGTGCCCTTTTGTTAACAAAATTCTTATTGTATTCACTCATCTAATAATTAGAATAACACAGGTCAGGGATCTATGCATTGGCCAGGGAAATAAGTAAAATTGCGTTTGAGTAAAATTTATAAACAGTCCTACTAAATACTAGTCCCTTGAGATTTCCAGAGTCCCATCCCAGTCACAATTCCTTTTAAATATCCATATTATTTTTTCAATATTATGTGATTTTACAACCATGCCTTGCTGTGCATTGGTTTTACCTTGATTAATTCTATAATTGTAATTGGACTTAACACGTTCGTGTCAATATTAATCCGCATTTCATATCGACGTATTATACTGACAGCTTAGTTATTATAAATACACAATCTTCGTAAAATTATTGTCTGGTTTTCTCAAATAGCGTTATAGCAGAATAAACTAGCTTTTGAGCCAAACCTTTCCATTATTTCAAATAATTTCTTTTACATTCGGCCGGAATATCATTCTGATATTCAAGTACGCGAAAACTCAAAGAGCTTCGTATCGGTTATATCAGTCAGTATATAAACGTATTTAATCTCAAGTGTTTTGACACGAATATCAGCTCAATTCTATTTGTGTTCTTCGAACGGAATTATATCCTACGGTTCTACCACCTTATCATATACTGTATGTTTGTCCTTAATACTTTTATCAACCTCAAAATAGACCTGCTAGTCTCAAATCTGTTAGATGCCTTGTGATAAAAATAAAGTTAATGCAAAATTTATGTTGTGTATATTGCCCGCACTTTGCATATAGATATTGTTATCAAATAGTAGATAAAAATGTCTTGAGTCAATCTTTAAATAAAAATATAAAAGTACTAGTATTAGCATTTCCAAAAATGCTTGGAATCGCCGTTCAGCAACGAATATAGAAATAATATTTCCTTTCTTGCCTAATACTTTATTGTATGTTGTCAACACATAAAGCCAACAAAAAAACTTGATTTATTCTTCTATTCCGTTATTGTCAAAATATTTTGACGCGCTGGGTCAGAATGTAGGGTAAACTCAGTATTGCCCATGAGAAAAATATCACAATAACTTGACTCGTGTTACAATAAGTTAGACTACATGCGCTACTTAATAAGTACGTGCATCAATCGGCAAAAAGTATTAGCTTCTTGCGTAATTAACAACAGT